>NC_041345.1:25613470-25750970 GCF_004354835.1 Perca flavescens | reverse complement strand
CACTAAGAAATTGTTGCCGCCGCTGCTTCAGCATTTTGTGAAATGTCATTAAGTCATTATTACGTGACTCTGCATCCGCTCTCTTTCCTTTTTGAGGGTGAGCAGCTGGAACAGTGACAGGACGTCACCACTCACAAAGTCCTGGCAACCAAATATAAAGCAAGAGTCTCCTCAGGCAGAGTGACAAACAACGGCAAAAGCCTCAACAGCTAGGTTATCATTTAAACCGTACTCACGCTGGTCCCATAGAATTTGACAGCTACGTAGCTTGGAAAATAATGTTAAAGGCACTGAATTTGATGAATTGATGGTGAGACAAGTCAGCGAACCCTGCTGTCCCTCTGCCTTTGACTCCCCGCTAAAGGAGACACTGTTTTCCCCCCGACACACAGTGGGGATGCATACAGCTCAAAACCAACATGACAAAATGTAGTAATTGTCCCTTAGCATTTTGTTTTGTTGCTAAACTAAATGTAAAATGAGTGGTGACATTAAATCAGCTGTTTCACATATCCTAAGGTGACGTCTATTTGCTGGATTTTTCCTTTTCCTTTGAGATGCAAATGCATAATATGTTGTGTAATGTTTAAGTAATTGTTTGTTAGCTATGTGTAATATCTGTAAAGCCGAATAACGTTAGACTTAGATTTCATTCTGATCCAAAAGGTATTTTTGTGAGAGTAAGGACACTATCTTTGAATGTAATTGTAAGACATGTGATGCTTTTAAGAATTGCAAATAAAGCAAACTGTTGGGGAAAACACGGTATTGTTACAGCCGCCCCGCTGCTGGAAAAACAATCTTCGCGGAAACACTGCTCAAAGCTATGGAAAAATTCATCGACAATTTGAAGCCCTATTTGTAAAACATGTTACAGAGAAGGCCCCCACATTAGAGCATGTACACACTGTTTGTTTCTCTTTTTTGTTGTTTTTTTGAGAATATAATGTATAATAATATTATAATTAGCAATGGTCTGTTAACATTGACATCTCAAAACTATGTGAATTCATTTCACAAATAAGATCCTCTACCTGAGTTTTAGACAGTATCCCAAATAAGTTTTTAAAACAGGTATTCCCCTAATGGTGGGAACACCTCTGCAGCTGCTACAATCTTATCTCTCCAACGGAATTTTCTCTGTTCTTATAGAAAATGCCTTTCCCCTGTTGCTAATTTTAATTGCGGGGTTCCTCCAGGGTCGTTCTTGGGCCTCTGCTGTGTTCTAAATAATGCTTCCTCTCAGCCAGATCATTAAGAACCACTCATCTCCCATCACGGTTATGCGGATGGTACACAGTTTTATGTCCGTCTCAAGTCAAGTAACTTAACACCTGCCTCAATGATGTCAAATGCTGGATGTCGCAAAACTTTTAAAATTTTAACAATGATAAAACTTAAATCAGCCAGGTCCAACGAAGCCTACCAGCCTAGTTCACAGCAAGCTCGGTTCCCTCACTAAGAATGCAAAGCGGGAGGCTCGAAATCTTGGCGTAAAACTTGATGAAGTAAAGAATGTTGTTGGTTAGGTTGGGTTAGAGAAGGTTAGGTTATGGGAGAGATCACTTTTTGGGTTTAGATGACATTTTGTCATCATGTTTACAATAATAAACGTGATTAAGGTCAGGGATATTGTTGGTTTTTATCTGCGGTTACTTATCTGAAAAGCACTTTGTAGCCTTTCTAGGAAAAATGATATGTAAATTAAGTTTATTATTATTATTACCACACCAATACAAGAGAAGTCCATAAATTAAATGCATTTAGCTAAGCTCACATGATGGTTTAGTGATGGAACATTAGGTGCGTGACATCACTAACAAGTTGCACTTATGAATAGAGTTGGGGCAAAATATCAATACAGCAATATATCGTTGTTCTTCTTCGTGCGATACAATACTCGATTCACTGGCACCAAATATTGATATTTTAATTCATAAAATAAAGCGCTCCAAATAGATTTGCCTGCTCCCAGCGTCGCCAATTCTCGGCCTCCTCGAGGTGGCGCTCAACACATGAACGAGGGAAACTTGAATATAATGTAACTAGCCGAAGAGGAAGAAGATCTCGGACAGCAGTTTGAGGAAAATAACAGATGCACAAGCCGCGTTTAATTCCAAAGTCTGGTCCCATAGTTGCTCTATAGTTCTGTAATTTTAATATACAGACTGAAAAAAAGCTGTTTTCTATCAATTTGTGCTATCCATCTGAATAAAACAGAAGTGGGCGATGGAAATGAGGCACCATCTTTCACCCAGCATTCCACAGCTGGCTGGCCAGCAGCCCAGCATCAACAATCGCTCCCCTGTTACCAAATCAAACGTAGATCCGTCATATCTGATCATCTTCTGCCTTTGGGGCTCTCGGCCCTGACCAAGTAGCTGGAGGAAAAACAGGATCTTTCTTTTTTTTTTTTTTTTAAGACAGGGTAACTTTGCAATGACAGACCGAAAAGTATGAAGCCTCTATAGTGTGGTTTTTCGTCCAAATGTGTCGCAAATTTTAACCAAAAATAGGCAAAAGAAAATGTGTATGAATGCATGTTTCCATACGCTACCGTATTATTAGGAGTTGGTTTATCAGGATAAGCAATGGGTAACGCCAAAACTTCAGTCAAAAAAACAATATAAACAATATAAAGTTTATTAAAAGAGCGCCAGTCGAACCCCAATTTGTGAAACAACGTAAAAAAAAACTTGATTGAAAGACATTTCTGTTTGTTTACTCTCCCTTTCCACACTCTGCATTTAAAAGACCACAAATGAGACAAGAATTAGCTAGCTATAGCGCACCTCCGCTACACCGCGAACGGAGCGACGGCGGCAGCTCCGGAGCACTAGAGACCTTTGCGGCTGTAGCAAATTAAATTCAACCGGCTGAACGCAAACCCCAGCACTGGGGAAGACAGTAGGCCGATGACCAGCGGCACTAGGTTTTTGGGTAGTCTACATGGTACTGCTTTAAAGATACAATTTTACAAAAGGATAATTACCAAGGGGGTAAGCTTCGCTTCAGAACTCGAACCTCCTATGGCGCCATTTTGATGCTACAAAATGATCACCTCCCGTTAGCATTCCATTGACTGCCATTCATTTTGACGTCACTTTGACAGCGAATAACGTTACATCTGAAGCGTTTAAAGTCTACTTAAAAAGACTCTATTTGTCCATTGTTTATTTCTAAAGAAACACGACAATGTATAAAAGGCTCCATTACCTTGTATCTCACGTTATGGCTCCGTAGCAGACGTTTTTATAAAAACAGGCTAATGATTGTGTCACATAGTAGAGGAATTACCGTATAGTACAGGAGAAGCTCGCAGGCAGTTTGGACTTACATTAGCTGTTTAGGTTTAATTACCAATGTTAACTAGTATTATAGTTAGCAATAATTAGCCTGTGCCCATGTTATCTCCTTACATGTACCTACGCTCTCCGTCTCTGTAAGATTGGGAATGATTGAGATTTCTCTTGGCACAGCTACCAGAAGACTTACAACTTTCAGACACGTTGCTCACGTCACATTTACGTCGTCTCTCTCAGTTGGAGGCTGCGCAGTAACGCTCAGCGCTCACCGGAAAAGTGCTTCTAAAATCCTTCACTGGTCTCTGTCCAGAGCAACGGGGTATGTTGGTCCATTCTTATATACTGTCTATGATAATGACGTGACTAATCGCTGTACAAATCTTATTTCTTAAGCTACTTGGCATTTTTAAAGTGTAAAGACACTGACTGGCTTATGGCATCGGTTTGAAGTGTCAAATAGACAGCAGTTGTTAAAAAGCAACTACAGTGGCGGTCTGTGGCCCAAGGCTACACTAATTTGTTTAGAGGCACAGATCAACACCTGTCTAAACAGAGGAATGTGGGAAGAAAGTAAGAATGAAAGCAGAGGGGGCAGCTTTTGTTGTAGTGTCCCTGCAGGGTCCCAGGACATGATGGATCACCCTGAGAAGGAACAGAAGTCTGGTCATTCTGACATTCTCTCCCTCCTTCACTGTTCTCACACTGAAGATACTCCTAGTTATTAAAAAGTTTTTTCTTCATTTTGTTGCTTCTTTGGTTTTGTCTTAATCTTTGCCTGATATATAGTGTTTCAAATAGATCTAGAAAATATCAAGAACATCACGGACCGGAACTGTATCGTGTGAAGGGTTTTATTGAAATTCCAAATGCGTGACATATGAAAGAGAGTCATAGGTGACAGAAAGCTTGCCAGACAGCGCAAGTGCACTGACTATGCTGGTCAAAGGGTTATCACATAACAATCACATCGTATGTCCATGCATTGTCCATGTCCACACAGTAACGTAAGGGTTATAAGTAGGGCTGTCAATCGATTAAAAAAAATTAACTAATTAATTGCACAATTTGCTGTAATTTATCGCGATTAATCGCTTTTTAAATTGAGACTGAAGCTTGTAATAATGGAAATTTAAATGCTAAATCACTTAACTTTGCAAATATGAAGAAAAAAACAAACAAGGAAAGGTTCTGCTAAGTTCAGAATGTTTAATATCTTTCAGAACAACAGCAGCAACAATTTGGCTTATTTAGTCCTGCTGAAGGCTGCTGGAAACGGCTAGAAACTGTCCGACTTGAGAGCAGATTTCCGGCTGCTGTCGCCTGCTCTCGTCTACTTTACCGGCGAGGTGCAGTTCATCTCCAACGAGCCTATGTTCAGTCGGGACTCACCCGGAAATGGCGAGCGGAATGAGGTGACTAGAGTCTCTCAAAATTTGACGAAAATCTTCTAAACTGACCTTTGTTGAGCTGAAATGAAGACAGATTCAGCAACTGCAAGGACTTTTTTTTCGCTTAAAACGTTTTCAGAAACATGTTTTAGTGAACTATCTTAGTACAATATGAGATCGTATTCTGAACGGCCGCCATGACAGTTTGGCTCTCAATATCGGGAGAAAACAAACCCATGTGACGCGTTCGTCCAATCAGCTGCCGGTTTTCATTACTTGGGAAACAATACAGAGTAGCGCCGCCTGCTGTTATGTAGACGTATTACGTTTCTCAGCCGGCGCATGAATTAAACAAACACAGCTGCGTTAATTTCGTTAATTTTTTTTAACGAGTTAAATATTAAAAAATTTACGTAAAAATGAACGCAAAAATTAACGCACAAATTAACGCGTTAATTTTGACAGCCCTAGTTATAAGGTATTCACTTTGGAGAGCAGTTTTCAAAAAGCTGCAGTCTGGGCGGTCAGAAAATAGGAACCCCCTGTATATTGTAATGTAATCAATACATCAGCCTTGCAAAAAATAAAAATGAATTGAGGTTGAGTGGACAAAATCACTCAAAACCAGAAGGCCAAAGCGGAGTGAAAAATATACATACATACAGTAAGTCCTCAAAATTATATAACAAAATACTCCCTGGGTTTTCCCCAGTATATTGCAATCCTGGTGGCCCACCGGGCCTAAATTGCCCCCCACTAGTAATAAGCCACTTGGAATATTTACATAGCTCGGTTTAAAACTTAGACGCAGTCATATTTTCAAACCTCCAACTAGTTTTTAGCACTGACTTAAAGCTATAATGCGTCGTTTCTGTGGAAATCTAAGTAATGACAACAAAACTGTCGGCACGTCAACATGATACAAGCCTCCCGTGACAGCGCCCAGACCCCACACACACAGTTGCTAGTAGCCAAGGAGGAAATGGAGGATTAAAAAAACATGGACTCTTCAGAACAGTGGTGTTGTCTAACGTATTTTAGCGGGTATACTGTGCTATATAAATATATGGACCAGAATGGACATATCATAGTTGGGGGTCTGGGTGTCCTCCCCCAGTGAAATTTTGAGCATCAAAGACTTCCTATCCTGCATTCTGTTACACTTTAATGCACTAATTTACGGTGGAAATCCCTTTGGTTAGCCTATGTGAAGGAAAACAAAGATGACAATTCAAAATATATCAAAAACATAATGGAAAGTATGTTGTTACATGTCACTGCACATTTTTAAGTGGGTATATGGAAACCCTGGAGCTTTCTTAGTGGGTCTACTGCGTGTATAGGGTATCACGTATACGCAATGGTGTAGTCTATAGACTACACCATTGCTTCAGAAGAGGTCATTATCTTCACTCGAGTTTTTGCGCGCGAAAATCGCCGGACGCCCCAATCTTCTGAACATAGCCATACTGAGAAATCCAGAGAGAGTTGTGTGGAGCTCATAGTCTTAATTAGCTTTGTAGCAACTCATTTGGCAATGGCTTGAATGTAACGGACGTTCATTAATATCAAAAAGTTACACACTAAAGCTTTAATGCAGGACCTGTCATCACAGAAACTAATGGGCTTGACATTAATGCTGCCATCATTCTGGGCCCGGCCCCAGCTGGACCCTCGTCAAAAAAAATAAACACACTCGCCACCGGGATAAACAACTATACTGGGGAAAACAGTGACTTCTTTTTCCATGGCCTCTGGAACGGCACATAGAAGTGTTTTCAGATCTGACGCCCCAATCAACAGGGCGACATCACTGGTCTGTGCCTTAGATTTGGTTAGGTTTAAGGAAAGATCGCCGTTTGGTTTAAAATGACTTTGTTAAGGTAAGGGGACTGTCATCTGGTTACAATAATAAACATGTGATTAAGGTTGGAGAACAATGATGGTCACGGTTAAAAAAAAAAAAGTTTGCTGTCATTGGAAGTGGGCAATGAAAGTCTCCTGTGTTAAAGACATTCTGTTGGCCCACTAATCACTGAACGTAAACATGTTGCTTCGGGGTGACAATATATCAGTATTTCCATATTTGCCAGCCTGATAAGTAAAAAGCAACGTCAGTATGGAAATTCCACAATATGTTTTGAGTTATTTAGAAACAGTGTCTCCATTACACAGTTTGTCCACCCGAAAGCACGGACAAGTATATTTGTACACTGTGAAATGTCCTGCTCACTACATATCTTGGTCAATATCCCTAATAACCACATTGAAAGAATCATTAACATACATGTTTTTTATATTATTTGTGTGGCTGATTACGGGATTTAGATTTTTTTCAAACTATAAAATATTAATATTCAGTATCATTTAAATTCTATCATTTAGAGCAGTGGTTCCCAACCTGGGGTCCGGGCACCCCCAGGGGGGGCGGCAAAGATCACAGGGGGGGCGCGAGTCTTTATCTGGTTTGAGGTTGAGGTAAAAAAAATTGTTTTGCACATGTTAAACAAATGATAATACACTAGAATATCTAATGTATACAAAAGTCTGTATGAAAACTATATATTTTGTTGTATCTTCATTTTTCCTGCCGCCACGGCATCACTATTTTATGAATGAAACATGGAGGAGAAACATAACAGTGCTGATAACTGCTCTGTATCAAAAAAGAAAGTAAGGCTCTGTCTCGAGAGTTACCTCAACTTTGGTTTCGGGCGGGGGGGGGGGGGCTCAGCTTTTCATAGACATGAGTAGGGGGGGGCGCCAAGGAAAAAAGGTTGGGAACCACTGATTTAGAGCATATTTAGTTGGCTCTTAAATTATTTATGTATTATTCATTAAAGCCAATAGGACACAGTCTTACTAAAGATCCTCTTTTGTTAATGTAACGTTCACTCATTCCTTTAAATATGAAACTGTAGTTTTTCCCCTTTTGGAGGTAATAACTAGGGTTTCTTTTGGTTTGCTTTTGGTTGTCAAGTTTGCCCTTTTTATATACAGTAGGTTAATAATTCAATCATGGCATCACTGGAATGTTGAAAATACACTTTTATGAAAATGATTAATATTAATATATATATATATATAAATCACAGAAGAAGAAAAAACGTCAGTGCCAGCAATCCGTTTAATGGAGTTGATGTTTAGCGGTGCAATAAGCCAAGCAAGGAAAGACCAGGAGAGATTTAACAGAGTCAGAGTTTACTGCTGGAGCTGCTCCCCCCGCGACCCGACACCGGATAAGCGGACGAAGATGGATGGATGGAGAGTTTACTGCTGCTTCTAAAAGATACTATTGTCTGTTTATGGGATGTACACACACACACACACACACACACACCATCTTTGTGGGGACCCGTCATTGACATACTGCATTCCCTAGCCCCTAGCCCCTTACCCTAACCTTAACCATCACAACTAAATGGCTTACCTTAACCCTAACCCTTACCCTAACTATAACCTAATTATATCCCTAATCATAAAACCAAGCCTTAACCCTCCAACAGCCCTTTAAAGTTGTAGGGTCCAGCATTTTGGCCCCACAAAGCTGTTGGGAGTCCCCACAAGCACAAGCACACACACACACACACACACACACACACACACACACACACACACACACACACACACACTTGCTTACACTATAGCCTATTATTAGTGCTCACTTACCTGCCCAGGCCGTTTACCATCGGACTCCAGTAATTGTAGTCTCACACAAAGCCAAACATTACAAAGTCATTCAAACCATGAATTGCTACGAAACACAAACAAAAATATCTTTAACCAGTTCATCCATGTTCAGAATGCCATATTTGAGATGATGTGCTGCATTCACTGACTGGTTGCTAGCCTACTATCAATAATGATCAATCCAGCTACTTTAATCGCAATAGAAAAAGGTCAGAAACTAGTGGGAAAAGTCCATCGCTTTTAGCTACGTTAGAGCCCGAAGTGACGTCTTCAAATGACCAACCGCTGCCCCAAAGCACCAAATATTAGACTTTACTACCATAGAAGGCTAAAAAAATAAAATAAAAAGCTACATAAAAAAAAGCTACATATTCACATTTTCATTTCATTTTCTGCCATATAGCCTATGAATGGACTAATCGTTCCAGCTCTAGTTTGACCGAACAAGAAAACAAAGCATCTTGCGTATTAGTGGGTTTTTGTGCGCACCTGACAGCAAAGGGTCCATTTCTTTTTTTTTTCTTTTTGAAAACTACTTAACGAAAAGATCTTAGGCCTATACTCGCTTCAGGCTACTAACGCACACAGACACACGGAGTTTTCTTTCTGAACAGAGAAGGTGAAACAGAGCCTGGAGCTGCAACCCCACATATGGTACGTGCCAACAAAGCGGGCGCAGCAGTAAAGTAATTCAATATTCCAGCCTACATACCTTCAAAATCGGATAAAATCCCTTCGAGGTGGTCATTCACGGACAGTTCCGACATGCTGACTGAGTGCAGAAGGCTCCGTGATGCCGCTCCGAGCCAGATAAGGAGAAGAAGGGGAAAAACAATAAACTCTCACCAAACTTGTATTCCCTATCGGAACAGAGCTGAAGCCGGTCCGCGCTGATGTGTGCAGGCAGGGAGCCGACTGAGCTGAGCCGTTCCGTGCTGTGCGTGTCCACCAGGAGCATCGGCTCCCCCCCCCCCGGCAGCCTGCAGCCTGGACCTATGGCCGAGACCCTTGGGTGACAGGGGGGCGGAGGACGAACGGCTGGTGGGCGGAGCCGCACGCAACACCTGGAAAAAAAAACTAAAAAAAAGGTCCTCCATCAAATTTCTCTTTTCTTTGCTGTCTCATTTTTCCTTTTTCTTGTTTGTCAAGCAATTCTATTATATTTGCATTCTTGTCTTTTCATAGTTAATATTTAAAGGTCCCATGGCATGAAAATTTCACTTTATGAGGTTTTTTTTAGTGGGTATATGGAAACCCTGGAGCTTTCTTAGTGGGTCTACTGCGTGTATAGGGTATCACGTATACGCAATGGTCCATATATCCATCCATATACCCATTATTTTCAGATACAGTATTAGGGGACCACTGAGGTCTATATAAAAGAGACTTCAGATACAGTATTAGGGGACCACTAAGGTCTATATAAAAGAGACTTCAGATACAGTATTAGGGGACCACTGAGGTCTATATAAAAGAGACTTCAGGTACAGTATTAGGAGACCACTAAGGTCTATATAAAAGAGACTTCAGATACAGTATTAGGGGACCACTAAGGTCTATATAAAAGAGACTTCAGATACAGTATTAGGGGACCACTGAGGTCTATATAAAAGAGACTTCAGATACAGTATTAGGGGACCACTAAGGTCTATATAAAAGAAACTTCAGGTACAGTATTAGGAGACCACTAAGGTCTATATAAAAGAGACTTCAGATACAGTATTAGGGGACCACTAAGGTCTATATAAAAGAGACTTCAGATACAGTATTAGGGGACCACTAAGGCCTATATAATAGAGACTTCAGATACAGTATTAGGGGACCACTAAGGTCTATATAAAAGCATCCAAAGAGCACCATGTCATGGGACCTTTAATAATAATAAGCTATTGCACTGTTGACTTTATTGCATTATAGCCATTGCACACATTCTACCATAGCACCTTATCATGGTCATTGCATCACATGGTCGGTCCATACCAGACCTTTGTAATCACTTCACAAATATCTATCTATCTATCTATCTATCTATCTATCTATCTATCCATCTATCCATCTATTAAGTATCTATCTATCTATCTACGTATCTATCTATCTATCTAACTATCTATATAATATCTATCTACCTACATATCTACAGCACCTTATCATGGTCATTGCATCACATGGTCGGTCCATACCAGACCTTTGTAATCACTTCACAAATATCTATCTATCTATCTATCTATCTATCTATCTATCTATCTATCTATCTATCTATCTATCTATCTATCCATCTATCCATCTATTAAGTATCTATCTATCTATCTACGTATCTATCTATCTATCTAACTATCTATATAATATCTATCTACCTACATATCTACAGCACCTTATCATGGTCATTGCATCACATGGTCGGTCCATACCAGACCTTTGTAATCACTTCACAAATATCTATCTATCTATCTATCTATCTATCTATCTATCTATCTATCTATCTATCTATCTATCTATCTATGTATCTATCTATCTATCTATCCATCTATCCATCTATTAAGTATCTATCTATCTATCTATCTACGTATCTATCTATCTATCTAACTATCTATATAATATCTATCTACCTACATATCTACAGCACCTTATCATGGTCATTGCATCACATGGTCGGTCCATACCAGACCTTTGTAATCACTTCACAAATATCTATCTATCTATCTATCTATCTATCTATCTATCTATCTATCTATCTATCTATCTATCTATCTATCTATCTATCTATCTATCCATCTATCCATCTATTAAGTATCTATCTATCTATATACATATCTATCTATCTATCTATCTATCTATCTATCTATCTATCTATCCATTATCTATCTATCTATCTATCCATTATCTATCTATCTATCTATCTATCTATCTATCTATCTATCTATCTATCTATCCATTATCTATCTATCTATCTATCTATCTATCTATCTATCTATCTATCTATCTATCTATCTGTCTGTCTATCTGTCTGTCTATCAACTACGTATCTATCTAGCCTCGCAGCCACCTTCCAAGTCTGCCTAGGCAGCTGACCTCTGAGCCTCAGCACATCCATCTGAGAGGTTGTCAGCTGTGTGCCTTCCAGGCATGCTCTGTGTGTAGGACGGCCAATTTAACACGCCAGTCCTCATCAATATGGTGACATGTGTCGTCCAGCAGAAAAAAGCTTCAAATGCAACTTGCTGGTGAAGAGTTAGGACTAGCAAGTTAAAGGGGAAATATCATGCTTTTCCGTGCTTTCTGTCATATCTACAATGTTATAATGTTGGATAATAATTAGTTTTTTTTCCACTCTCGGCTAAGTCTTACGAAACTCTAAGCCAGCCTCCTATGATTGGTCATCTGCTCCTGAACAGGTAGCTAAGCATTAGCTTAAGACTAATTTA
Source organism: Perca flavescens (assembly GCF_004354835.1). Taxonomy (NCBI): domain Eukaryota; kingdom Metazoa; phylum Chordata; class Actinopteri; order Perciformes; family Percidae; genus Perca; species Perca flavescens. The sequence continues at coordinate 25,739,165 of NC_041345.1, read as the reverse complement.
TCACGGCTACAAGGACGGGCATTTCACATAATTTCAACATTTGTACTCACATTGAATTATATAGCTAGAGTACCCGAGTTGGTTACTCGCAAAAACAATTAAGACACAGCCAGTAAAGTGACCCCGACTGGTCCTGGCTAACGCCGCCGTTACATTACCGGAGGACTAACCCTAACGCCACCTTCACGTTGGCACAGTAGATACGGCTGCGAAACGACCGGAAGTCATTCATTTCCTATGAAGATTTGCAGACTGCATGCGAATGGGTCAGAACCGATGTGAACGAGTGTGGTGCGAATAAAATTGGGTCCGTTGGTCATCCGGATGCGTTAAAAAAGTTGAACTCGTACGACAGGCAACGGACGGTTCCTATCCGACAATCCAAGCAGAAGTTAGCGTTGCTATGGTTCTGATAAACAAATCTGAATTCTTAACTTTTAATAAAATAAATAATGATTTCATAACGATAGGTTGTCATGTAATTTTTTTATTTTCATGATTTCCTAACCTTATTAGGCAGTTACAGTTTTTCTCCATTGGTTTGGCTCATTTCCTTGAAACAGAAATTACATTCTCAAAACTCTAAGATCATTTCAGTCCCACCAGAAAAACGCAATTATGCCGCATAAACATAATCCCCGCATTTTCGTTGCAAAAAAGTCACATATATCATATCAGAAAGTTAAAAGAGCATCCATTTGTTGCCATGGGAATGTTATGAAGTGACGTAATTACGTGACGTGAACATCATCGAAAAGCAGGTGTTGGAGGTTGAATTTGACATGTACTTTGAGTCTCTTAAGTTGGTATCCAATAAGAAACCTATCTTAATATCTGATGTCTACTCAAATTTCTTTGTTTAAGTGCTCCTGCTGTCTCTATTATTAAGGATTTTTGAAAGTCTGTCCCTTTTGTATCTTTTATTTCTCTCTGTTTAGACTATTACTTTTATTTTTATTTTTTACTTTAATATTATATTATTTGTATATATTTTTGTATCTTATTTGTTTACTTATTGCAATGACTGAATATATTAACTATTTTTGGAAATTAAGTTTAAAAAAAGCAAGGTGTTGAAGGAATCACTTTTTCTTCTCTTTTTCATCAAACCGCAGTTTTTGTTCCCGAAATTTTTGCAAGTTCCCGCAATTTTTGCAAGTTCCCGCAATTTCATCGCATAAAATTGCATAAATATCCCGCATATTCCATCGCATTTTTTAAGAAAAACTGCCGTATAATCAAGTCAAATCATCATTTTTGCCCGCAACAATCACAAAAAACAGAGCATTTTTCTGGAAGGACTGTCATTTGGCAAAACGGTCTTGCAGTTCAGCACAACACTAAAGCTCACTTGCAAAAACTCATATCTCTCCCAAAACTGTTCACTCATGCTCCAAAACTAAATTCCTTTCCCATATAACGAGTCAGTGCCACGAAAATGACAAAGATCCTTCTCAATCGCTTTGGCTCATTTCTTAAAACAGAACCGGACGTTCTCAACAAAAAAACAGGATGGTTCGGCACAACACCATGGTTCACCTGCAAAAGCTCATATCTCTCCCAAAACAGTTCACTCATGTGTCAAAACTAAATTTCTTTCTCATTTAAATAGTCAGTGCCCCCAAAATGCTTCGTCCCTTTGGCATTGTGTAAGCACTGCAAGTCCAAATGTTTAGATGTTTTGTCACTATGGCAGAGGACCATTGGAATATCCCTCATGTCCACCTTTCAGTCTTCAGTCTTCACTCTTTGTCTGGCTAACAGAATACAATTGTGTATAAAACAGATTTTATGATAAGAGTAGCCTCCAAGGTTTGACATCACACATTGCACTCATACTGCCAAGGAAATTGTAACCATTTTTATTCCGTGCAAGGGTGTCGTCCAATCCTAGGCATAGAATTCAAAGGACAACACTCCATTTTTTATGTATACCTTCTGTATTCCTTACAGAATGAGTTACCAATGTAATTGTATTGTTGTTTTACTTACAGTAACTTTACCACAATTGTAATGCATCACTGCACAGTGACTGGAATACTACTGTAAACTGTATCATCAAAACTATTCCATAGTTTATTTTCTCCAATATTTTTCTTGTCGTTTTTAGTATCATAACATCCCATTGGGGTAAGATATTACTGTAGGCCTATCACACACACACACACACACACACACACACACACACACACACACACACACACACACACACACACATTAATAATAATAAATGAGTAAATAATTATATGTCTTGCTCTATGCACAGTGTCCTGTCCTATACAACATATAATTCCATCATTGACTGACTACATACCTGTTTTCCCTGCGAAAGGTATGGATGATGGAGGACACTGTAGAGCCAAGGCTGCACTCGGCGACCTGCCTCCGCCATTGTGAGGCCATGGTTGATGACATGGTCTATAATTGTGGCCCGAATTTCATCTGGGACAGAATGGTTTCTTCGTGCTCCTCGGTCTCTTCCTCCTATTCCACCACCACGCACCCTTACTCCTCCTCCTCTTTTTCTTCCTCTTCCTCTTCCTCTTCCTCGAGCAGGCAGTTGCCCTTGTTCATTTACTTGGCCAGGTGCCTCCATGTTCAGAAATTGGTCCTGCATGGTCAAGCTCTATATATAAATGTTTGTCAGCATTCACAATCATGGCCATCTCCTGTCAGGTAACTAAACATACTGTTTGACTGGTCATCTGAGATGTCCTTCTTTAGTCAAGTTCTAGTTTCACCTGACTGTCAATTGCTGTAATCAATCGATCAAATGTCCCAAGAGATTCATATATGGTATTCAAGGTATTATGTCCTTGACTAATTTTGACAATTGAACAGACTATTGTGCATGTGATGACTTATACAATGAAATGACACATTAGACTGAGAATCAACAATCAGTTTAGATCAACAAGATCTATTCACTTGGAAATTGTGCTAAATGTAGGCTACCTATACTTAATAATTTGCAAAGATGTACTGAGACATTGAGACATGAACTAAGACATTTCCAATTTGATGAAATTTGTTACAAACTAACGTTAGCGTACTGCTAACTATTAAGCACCCAAATGCTAAAGCGACATAGCTGTAATCTCGGCCAATGCTGGTCATTTCTCCCCAAATTCCGGTCACTTTACTGCTGGGACGTGTCCGGATGTGTAATATTTGGTTTAAAAGCCTTTAATGGTGATTTTTCACGGTACAAAGTCCTGCTATATACTCCAGCTTCAACTAGTGAAACACGGAGCGGAGGTTCTGGAGTTTCCAGGAAACATACTTCAGAGCAGAAAGGGCTTTTTCAGGAAGAGGGAGTAAAGAGACAGGCGCTCCTACAGAGCACCTCATGCAGAGGGTGAACACAGTTGCAGCAGCCATGGGCAGTATAAGAAAATTAACTTTTTTTTTAACATTAAAGCATGTAAACATGTTGTAATAGTTGCCCTTTTAACTATCAGTTAAGAAATATACTGTATAGCCATTTTTTGCAACACATTTTCCTCACCTTAAGAAATAAATAAATATCATCCCCACTAATAATTAGTTTTAAATGTCAAGTAGGCTAACTTGCAGTAATTTATGCTGGTAACATGAATGAACAAATCCCCAGTATGTCTTTAGTGACATGTTGCTATATTTCAACCTCATTCAATGTAACAACTAGACTCTCAAAGCAGCTTTCAAACACATCTGGGGCAAGTCAGAGTGGGTTTGCATTCAACCCCAACTGAAGGACACACACACACACACACACACACACACACACACACACACACACACACACACACACACACACACACACAGCCTCTGTGCAGATCATGAAAAGCCACAGTGGCATTAATCCTCCCTGGTTCAGAGCCACAGGGCTAATGAGAGCCCCCGACCCCCAGTCCTAACAGGAGTGTGAGTGTGTGTGAATGTTTTGGTGACTGTGGGAATTTAGTCACATGGGTTTGTCTCCCCTCTCTCTCTCTCTCTCTCTCTCTCTCTCTCTGTCTCTCTCTAAGGCTGCTTAATTGCCCTGTTTCCTGTGATATGCTCGATAGTTCCAGACAGTGCATCTGTGTGTATATACATGTGTGAGTGTGACTGACTGACTGCAACCATGATGTGTGTGTGTGTGTGTGTGTGTGTGTGTGTGTGTGTGTGTGTGTGGGTTTGCTCGTGCTCTGACTCGCCTGGAGAAATCTTCTTGCACAGTCCTTGATGGACTGTAGTCTTGTCTGTAGTGAATTGTCAGGGCCAAAGAATCTCAGAATTCAGGCACCACATACCACAGAAATAGATAGAAAGGCTCATAGACTAGGAATATCATATATGTTGGAATATGATATGAAGAGTAGCATTAGCTTTGAGGGAAAACTTTCCATTATTTATTTTACAACCTGGGTATTATTTTTACAGTTCTTGCCATCATGTCTATTGAATGTGATAAGACTTCACCCACCAGCTTCATTGCAGATTTAGAACATGGGAACACCACTATGCACTGCTCTGCTGGGGCAAAGTAACACTGGTTTAAAAGGTACATAAGTAACATAACTGCATTAAAATGTGTAAAAACGACTATACCTATGTTATATATTTTGTTGAGTTGTGAAATTACATTATCTCAAATGTTTCCAACAATGTTCAGTCCTGCGGACAAAAGGTGAAGGTGGGAAGAGTCCGGCAGCAACACCCGGCAGCCAAACCATTGATGTAGGTGTATCCTTGGCCGGGATCTCGATATTCGGTGGCCAGCCCCGAAGATAATCGGTGATCAATCCCAGCTGTGAAGTAATGGCCCTGACACGCCAACCAGATAATTGGCCGTCGGACAGTCTGGCGAGGTCAGTGACTCGAGTCTGTTCGGTGTGTCCCGTGCCGTCTTCTGTCGGAGGAGCTGTCGGCCTTCATTTTGGCTGACCTGACTTGCTGGGTCTGACCCGGAAATATGATTGATGAGTGACAAACACCTCTCAAAATCTGACGAAAATCTTTTAAACTGACCGTTGTCGATCTGACATGAAGACAGATGCAGCAACTGTATGGCCTATTTCTCGCTTAAAATGTTTTCAGAATCGTATTTCGAACAAGCCGCCATTACTATCGGCTGGAATAGCCAGACCCACGTGATGCGTTGTCATTTCCGGTTTTCATTTTTTGTATTACGTATGCTCAAGACAGCGTCACTTCGGTGTGTTCCAAGGCACTTTTTGGACCTCGGGGAACCACGGTTGGAAAGCTGTAGCAGGAAAAGTTAATCCTCTCCTCGGTTTGATGTTGTTCATTGAGAAGTAGAACCAGGAAATGAGTCGGGGTAAATGCGACGCTACCAAGCCACGGCCAAGCGGACCAATCACAGTTGTTGCAGTCTGTGTCGCCGCAACGTGAAGTTACATTTCTGGGGATGTGCACGTCAGGCTACAGTGCAGGTTCCGTATCTACTTGAGGGTAAGCTGGATCAGGTGATAGATAGATTAATTGGTGCCATTTTGGCAGCAAAGCCTTTAGTGTACCAGACAGTCATTGTGAAGAGGAGTCTGAAGGCAAAGCTCTCAATACATCAGAAAAAAGTGGCAGGAGCGCTCCTGGTGCTCATGAAAGGGAATATAGTACAAGAATTATGACTCAAAAAGTTATAAAAAACCATGTCCAGACACTCAAGGTTGTGATAAAAGGCCTTTAATTAACAGGGCAAGGCATTAAAAATACACTAACGCGTATCGGCTTGAGACTTCCTTTTAGCACTTTTTGTAACCAACCTGGACATGGTTTTTCTTAATTGCTTTTTTTTGTCATAATTCTTCCTCTTTTCTGTGCTCTCCATATATTAGTTGAACTTGTCCTAAACCTTACCTATGAGCATTGGGTAAGGACGAAAGATCACAAATGCAAGCAGCTGTAATGAGATTTTTGCAAGTTGTCCTTGTTGTCCTAAGAGATGCTGTGAAGAGCACAGACATCTGGCAGAAGCAAGAGGGAGAACCAAAAGGCCAGTTGAGGTGGTTTGGACATCTGACGAGCTCTTTAATGTGACCCTTTTGGAGAAGACAATGTTAGGAATATATATTCCATCTGGTGTGGGAACAGAGTATCGTCTGCATAGAAAAACATTTCAATAGTACACTACATATAACACAGATAACGAAACTAACTAACTACTGCATGTAGCTGTTTTACCATTTGGGAAATAAAGTGACTGTACAGCAACTCAGTTATTGATGAGCGGACACTCTTCTCTCTTGTAGACCCATTTTGTTGTTTAAGCTGATTAGACAGCTGGATTCTGACATAAAAACCTTACCTGGAGCTCCTTTACAGTGCATAAACAGCTGCTCGGGCCTTGTAAAAGATCGTAATAAATTCCTAACCTCACACACACTGCACACATACTGTACAGTATGTATGGACTGTGCATATTCAAACCATTTCCGTATCTTTTCCGTGATATGAAGATATCTAGAAACATGAATGAATCAAAGACTTTACCCATTGTGCTACTACTTGATTTTCAGTGTTTAAATACTCCAACCTTTTAAAAAGCATTCCTCAGGTTTTTACTTTATTCACTTTTACAAATTATTAAATGTTTGCAACTGAAGTAAGAATACATTTAAGGTAGAAGGCGAATTAGCTTTATTAGTAGCGCTGATATCTAAATGTTTTGGAATCAAAACATGTAAGGCTACATTTACATTGCTACATTTTGGATTTTAAGCGGAGTTTTGGGCCAAAAGCGATCTCCGTGTACAACAAGTGGTTTTATCTCCAGTAGAAGAACTAATCTCTGTTTAAACTAACACGCCCAAACTTCATATCTCATCAACATTCTGGTATACTGGGCATAAACAGGAGGCAGCGTGGAGACTCTACCCACTGCTGGTAGTTGCCATGGTATGGTATGCCATGGCCATGGTTAGTAGCTTAGTCGCAGAGAACTAAACATCATGACCCAATCAGCGTTGTCAGTGTCGGTGTTGCCAAACGTCTCCGTTTACGGCCGTTGAGACGGCAACACAACCCTGCTGATTCCAAACCAAAACGAGTCAGAATTGTTTCCAAATGTGTCCGGTTTAGGGGCTCGGAAACGCCAGAGCAGGGGGAATAAGAGGGGGAAACGCCAAAGCAGGGGGAATGAGAGGGGGAAACGCCAGAGCAGGGGGAATGAGAGGGGGAAACATAGCAAAAAATATTTGTTTTTAAACCAAAACATAGCAATGTAAATGTAGCCTGAAGCTCTTTTTTTAAATCTTTCATTACATTGATCAGACTATAGATTGATGATTAATGATCAATTATGAATTATCCACCAGCTCTTCAAATGCATGCTGAATTGTCTATTTGACAAATATTAGTTGTACTTTAATGCCATGTGGCTGAGTTGTTCATCAGGATCAGGAAATCAGCTCAGCACTCTCCTGCTGACTCTGCTAGCCTGGCCGGTCAAAGTTTTCAAATGTAAAAGGTTGAGATCGGCATACGCTACGACCTATTGATTGATTGATTGATTGATCAAATGTTTGTTTATCCCTGCAATTTTGTAATTGTAACTGTGGAACATTTCTCATCTGTTGTTTTCAATGGAGCTTTGCAACACGTGCATTTTAAAGTTTGTTTTTCAGTGATACTTCAAAGAAAGTTGTGGGCAGTGTTGGGCAAGTTACTTCCAAAATGTAATACATTATAGATTACTAATTACTGTCATTTGAGAGTATTTAGTTATATTACAATATTACTGTCTCTGAATTGTAATGCGTTGCACTACTTTTGCATTACTTTTGAGTTACTTTCCACCAAAATAACAGCGGAAGTTTGACTTGGCAGGTAGCTTGTGAATTTCACCACTGGATCAATAAAGTCTCTTCTTTATCCACTTTAATACATCATAGATTATTCATATTTTTTATAATTAATATGAATATGCAAAGTAACTAAAGCTAGACAAATAGAGAAGTAAAACGTACAATAGGCAAGTAGGAGAAAATGAAAATACTCAATTAAAAGTAGCCTACCTTACAGTTGTATTGAAGTACGGCATAGTTACTTTCCACAGCTGATAAAATGTAATGGTATTTACGTGTAGCAAGCCCCAACATTAATTCCCGACATGATTCTACCTGCAGCTCGGACACACATCACCTGTTGGGACGCAGATGTTGTCCGTACTGTCTCTGGTTCTGGCTCTGACCACGGGAACCACGAGTTATTACAGGAACGTAATAACTCCTGAAAATAATATCCATCTTGCAAATGTATCTATCTTTCGCGGTGTTGGTGAATTCTTAAAAAACAAAACACCACTAAATGTTGCATTAAAATGCGCTGTAACTCGCATTACTATATATATAATATATATATATATATATATATATATATATATATATATATATATATATATATATATATATATAATATTACCGAAATTGAATTAGTTAGGGCTGCACGATTATGGCCAAAATGATAATCACGATTATTTTGATCAATATTGAGATCACGATTAATTATCACGATTATTTGTTGATTTAACCAAAACAAATTTTATTGTCACATAGGCCAATTATAACTGCTTTTACATCCATATTGTGCTACATTCCTCCTTTATTGAAGGATACTGTGAAGGAGTATGCCATTTCAGCTGTTGTGCGACCGCTTTCCATACATGCGGGTTTGCCGTATGGTATCTACCAGACGAAATAGCAACACGGATTTCATTGGCTCATTACACTCCTACTTACATGTCTGCGTTGCGCTCTGATGCTACGAAACCCACGTTAGAGGCAACATAAACATCGCTGCATGTCACGCTAGTAAACACTAATAACACGTTACACAGCAGGTAACGTTAGCCTACCTTTAGCTACAGTAAACACTAATAACACGTTACACAGCAGGTAGCGTTAGCCTACTGTTAGCAACAGTAGTAACTGGATTAAACACAGCTAAAAAGCTGACAGCTAAACGGTGTAGTGTGAATGTATTTCCAACAACGGGACGTCCAACAGTCTGCTGCTAAAGCTATGAGCTAACAGACACAAACTGGCACTATAGTCACTGCTGTTGTCTGAAAAACAAAAGATACGGGACATAATGTTGCGTTTACTGGTAAACTGGTAAACATTGGGACCGGCTTATAATGACCGACTGCTACCTGTTGTGGAATATTCCTCCCGTTACTCCTCTGTCCTCTGTGACGGTCCACATCTAGAAACTAAGCTGCGCGTTGCAGGGAACAACTCTGATTGGCTCACAGAGGCACGTGATCAGAAAGTGGTTTATGGAGCGCTAGAGTGGCTTTGCAAAAACTTTGATAATGAGCGTTCTAAAACGCATTTTAAATATCGCTCGATCACGCAAATTTGATCGTGGGAAGCCAAAATCGTGATCGTGATTAAAATTCGATTAATTGTGCAGCCCTAGAATTAGTAATGCGTTATATTCCTCCGTTACAGCAAAAAGGAATACATTAGTGTAATTGCGTTACTTTTGTAACGGATTACTCCCAACACTGGTTGTGGAGCATGAAAGAAGTACCTTTAAGAACTTAATTGCAGGTTAGTAAAACATACTATTTGTCCATCATAAAGTTAGTGTAAATACTGCACTGTAAGTTTTTGGTTATTTAGAGAATATATTGTATGTGTAAAGGTACACGCCGACTTATTGGGAATTTAGCTTATTCACTGTAACCCCCAGAGTAAGACAAGTCGATACATACCCTTCTCATATCCGTGCGTGCTGTAACGCTGCCTAGCGGCTCCAGCATTAGCTTAGCCCAGCACAGATCCTGCAGGTAACTGGTTCCAACTAGCCTACTGTTCCAAATTGTGACAAAAGTAACAAAATAACGCCAACATGTTCCTATTTACATGTTGTGATTTGTAGAGTCACAGCGTGTACAAAAAACAACGTAACATGAGACACAGCCGTCTTCTAACAGTAAACAAACCGGGAACTATATTCTCAGACAGGCTTGCTGCGAGCATATCACTGCGCCCAAGTACTATATTCTTCCGCCTGAGAATATAGTTCCCGGTTAGGATTGCTGGAACCATTCACCTGATGTTCTGTGCTGGGCTGATGCCGCTGGAGCCGTCAGACAGCCTTACAGCACGCACTGAGATGAGAAGGGTATGTATCGACTTGTCTAACTCTGGGGGTTACGGTGAATAAGCTACATTCCCAATAAGTCGGCGTGTTCCTTTAAACAGAAAGAAGATGAGAGTCTCATGTTTGGCCATGTTTGTTCAGTTTGCTGTCACATTTTTTGACCTTCAAACAAACTGTTTGTGATGGCTATGGACATTTCTGTTACCTGTTTGTTTATTTCTGTTGCCTGTATTATTGATTTCTGTGGGTTTTCTTAAGTTTGTATGTTCATTCTGTATATTTCTGTTCCCGGTTGTATTGATGTATCCTGTATTGTGGTCTGTGTATATTTTGTGTTCCGTGTTGTGATTTTCCCTGGTTATGTTCTGTTTCCGGTTTCATTGTGATAGTCTGGTTTTCTGTCTTGTCCAGTTTACTTCCTGTGTTTTCCCGCCTTTGTTGATTGTCCTGCCCCGCCCTGATGTGTTTCACCTGTTGTCTCACCTGTTCCTGATTTGCTCATCCCCTCATGTATTTAGCGTCTGTGTTCCCTTTGTCTCTTGTTAGATCGTTTTGTATCCGTGGCCTTGTGTTGCTTCCCTGTGACCTGCGTGTGTCAGTTTACTCCTGTCTGTGTTTTGCCCGTCAGTTTGTTATTTTGTGAGTTTTCCAGTCTTGGTACTGCCGTTTTTTTGTTAGAATAAATCCCTGAGTCCAACGAACGCCTGCCTTCCTACCTCTCTCTGCGTTTGGGTCCAAATTCCCTGCTTCCTCATCACACTGCTGAAGTGAAAGTTTTATCACAAATCTAGATTGTTCCATATCCTTGCACATTTTCAAGTGGCTTTACAGAAATCCTGGAGCTTTCTTAGTGGGTATACAACATATACATGTATGACATGTGTATCACATAGTCCATCACAGAGTCCATTCTTGACCTATGTAAAGTGTATGTAATAAATAATTTAAACTCAGAGGTCCACTTATAGCTTTCGGGGGTTTCAGCTGCATGGCACGGCCTTTATTCAGCGAATGAACTGCGAAAGCAAGTAAGTGAACCTTTGAGTTGATATTTTAATATTTTCCACAAAGTACTATTAGAAACCTTTGTACATTATTTTTAAAGCCCAATGAGACTTGTGAGAATGAGAAAGTACATCTTAAAAAAAAAAAAAAAAAAAAGTCTGTTTATAATGAATAATTCCAATTTGGGCTTGTTGGCTTTAGTAGGATCTTATCATAACCTTTTTTCTTTAAAGCGTAGAATTTTAGACTCAATCCTCATTTCACACTGAAGGGGCTCCTGGAGGCCACCCAAGGAGATTAGCTTGCATCACTTAGGCTGCTGCTCAACAGACACTGGGAACCTATCATTTAACAGTGCACTGTGTTGGCAGTAGGATACAGTATTGAGTTTAAGGATCAAACTCTACTTGACCCGTGGTGTGTGTTAGTACTAATGGCCCGTTTAAAGATCATTGCAAACATTGTGCTTTCCACGACACTGCGCAAACAACTGGGATTGACTTTAAGTAAAATGCTGTCACCCTGAATGCCTGACTTCATTTCCCACACTAGTAATCCTCCAGGAAATTCTCTAACTGCAAGTGTGTGTGTGTGTGTGTGTGTGTGTGTGTGTGTATATATATATATATATTTTGGCCTGACTGGAACCTTTCTCGGTAATACACCAGTATTACTGTGGAACTACAGACCAATGGCGCCAGAAGTAGGGGGGTAGGAAGTAGTTATTTTTCTTAACACATTATTGATATTTATGCATTTGCTTCCTCTTTGTGTAACAGTAATCTGACTCTGAAAAGAGAAGACAAGTAACAAAAGAGGGAAAGACGGAGGAGTGTAATAATTGGTGGATGAGGACAAAGAGGTCCTAGATATTTTAAGCATAAAACAAGGTGGAGAATGGAACTAGTGAGATATCATATTAAGCTGGACTAATCTGTTTAGTTTAGTTGTCACTCCACTCAGCTTAATAAATGTGTCTTATAGTACGTGTCCATATACGACCACTGACCACTTACAAGCAAAAAGCCTACAGTCTACACCCTCCTACAGCCGCGGTGGCAGCTGATTGGACAAACGCGTCACGTGGGTCTGGTTGCTCCCGAATTTCAAAACCGACCACAATAGCGGCTCGTTCGGAATATGATCTCGTATTTTACAAAAATAGTTCACCAAAATGTGTTTCTGAAAACATTTTAAAGTGCTCATATTATGCTAATTTTCAGGTTCATAATTGTATCTAGATGTTGTACCAGAAAAGGTTTATGTTGTTAAATAAATAAAAAAAAACACCATATTTTTGTTGTACTGCACGTTGCTGCGGCTCCTCTTTTCACCCTGTGTGTTTAGCTCTCCGTTTTAGAGTGAGGCATCTAACTTCTGTATCATCTTTGTTGGGAGTTGCACATGCACAGTAGCTAGGTAAGGACTACTAGCCAGTCAGAAGCAGAGTATGAGGGCGAGCTACGCTAGCAACTAGGCAAGCATTATAACGTGTGTTACAAAATGACGTCTCTGAAGTAAAGGCTGGACAATAGAGCTGTTTGGAGCATGTGTGTTTTCTGTTGGAGATGGTTAGTGCCTTTGGGGTGGACTTTGGGCTTTGGGCACTTTGTAAACCTATAACGTGCACAGAAAAGATATATAACACAATAAAGCAAAGGGGAAAAGCCAAAAAGCATAATATGAGCACTTTAAGCGAGAAATAGGCCGTGCAGTTGCCGAATCTGTCTTCATTTGAGATCGACAAAGGTCAGTTTAAAAGATTTTCTTCAGATTTTGAGAGGCAGCGAGCCGAGCCGGGTGCTCCTCATTTACATTAAGTTGGTTGGATTCAACTTTATGCAAATGAGGAGCGGGCGACTCAACGCCCCGCTTCTCCAAAGTCCCCGCGACGCTACCAGAATGCATTGCACGGCTGCTCCCATAGAAATGAATGGGAAGCGTGGAAATTATGCTGACAATGGACACACACCTTTAAGCTTGATTTGTGGTTCTGTGTTGAATCTACACCGTATGTACGTACTCAGGTACAGACCGTACGCTGTACCCTACGCCGTAGCCAATGCCGTAACCTGATGTGCACCTCTACAGAAATGTAACTTTTGCAACTGTTTCTGGGTTCTCCTCCGTCAACAACATGAAATCGAGGAGAGGGTTAACGGTTCTTGCTGCAGCTTTCCCCACCGTGGTCAGAAAGCACTGGAAGACAGTTTGTTTCTCCATCTCCACCGCCCGGAGTCGGTACTCGCTCCCTTTACTCTTCCAACCCTCACACACACACACACACACACACATACCGGCTCTGCTATTTTCTTAAAGCAGGGGTCTTCATTGTTTGTATGGTCACCTTCCTCACTTACCAAAATCTACCTTTCATTCTCCTTACTAACCTACCCCATCTATAACTATTATCACTTTTCCAATACCCAATTGTCTCCAAACTGTTTTCCCAGTTGGTGTTAAATATTACTCTAACCCTGCTAATGTAATCTGTTCAGTCCAGCTGAGTCGCACAGATTCATCTACCTGTCATTGCATATGCACCACACATTAGTTACAGCTGAGCTCCTGGAAACGGCACACCCGTTGGTATTTAATAAAATGAAAAGTACCTGCATTGGGATTGTTACTGGTTGAAATGACCATTACTGGAAAAATTGCTTATGCGGGAAAACATCAGCATTGTAATTTCTTCTTAATTGTAACCAGGACTTGACTGACAAGAATTTGCCGAGGGTGTTGAGTGCACAGCATTTTTCTCCAGATTACTGGAGCTTCTAAAGCCCTCTGGCTTTGCACAGGCTGAAACTGGCTTGGCACTTTTAACCAGAGAGGGCAGCAAAACACCACTTCTCAGCCTGGTGCCAAGTAACTCTTTAAAGGCAATTTAACTCCTAAGTTTATTAAACTTCAATTAAATCGTTAATCCCAGTTATTTGTCTGACAATTAAACGTCAACTAAGGGCGTTTTCGGACTTTTTAATTTGATCTGAACCAAAATTACAGGTGTGAAACCTCCCCCAGACCACGGTCCGGATCAAAAGACTAAATTTTGGTCCGATAAAAAGAGGTGGTCTCGGTCCGGACCAAACTGAACCATGGTCCGGTTCGTTTATAGTGTGAAAGCATTTTTTTGGATGGTTCAGACTTTCAGACCAAATAGAAGAAGCTCTGGCAGGCTCTCCTTGTGTTACAAGACCGGGGAAGCTCCTTTAAGGAATAGCTCGGTGCTTAGTGAGAGAGAGAGAGAGAGTGAGAGTGAATGTGCTCAGAACAGACGGCTGTCGGCTATCAGACCAGAGAATACATCAGCAGTTTATTTGTTAAGTGGTAGTAAATGTACATTGTAGGTTTCCGTTTGTCTCTGAATAAATGCTCCAGAAATAAAGTTCCCGCGGCAGTAGGGGACAGCAGCAGTCAGTCGAAAAAACTCCGACCCAGAGAGAGGATACGAGAGGACGGGGAAGCCCGTCAACAAACCAATCAGTTAGAAGTATCTGGAGACGCAGCTCACGTATGTGATTTTGGCAGGATGTAGGTTTGTCACGTATAGATCTTTAGTGCGCTTGCATAACTGCAATGTGAAACCACAACTTACCGGATCAAATGTATACAATGTAACAAAAACATGAACCTTGGTCCGGACCTTGGTTCGGACTTTCAGGTGTGAAAACGCCCTAAAAGTCATGATTATGACAGCTTAGTTTCACTTTTGCAAGACCATCCACACGCTGCGAAGCGGAGGAAGGTCTGGCTAGTCCACACAGCATTCCTGGATGGGAGAAAAACATGCTCTGGTTTATTGGCGTTTCTTTAAACCAATCACAATCGTCATGGGCGGGGCTAAACTCTGCACGGAGTCGCTGTAAGTATAGTTGTGCGAGAGAAAACTCCGATTGGACAGATAGTCTAGCTAGCTGTCTGGATTTACCCTGCAGAGATCCGAGGAGCAGTTAACGATAGTCCTCAGAAATCCACCGGAGTTTAGAACGGAAATGGACATCGGCGAAAATACATGCATCGGGCGGAATTTCCTGCGCCGCCGGAGCAATCCCGGAAGTGACGGCCCTACTCCCATGTAGAAAAACTCTGTGTTGAGTTTGTACATACGTGTGTACCTGTGTTTGATGCCAATGCCATGTACCTTCATGTTTGTGTGTTCACAGTTAAGTCGGTCAGTCTGGATATCTGGGCGTGTTATGTTTGTCTATAGGTGTGTGTGAATGTGTGTGTGCGTTAGGTGTTCTTCTCAGGTGGCGGTTCTTTGTTTCCAGGAGGTCAGAGGTCAGAAGAGTCTCTCCAGGATGAACCAATGTCCAACTAAGTTAATTAGACCGAGGAATTAGTTGTAGAATGAGGGCAGCGTTTGGATAACGGTCAGGAAATGAATGTAGTCAATGAGGGCCAGCATACTGTATACTGTAGTCCACTGAGTGTGTGTGTGTGTGTGTGTGTGTGTGTGTGCTCATAAGAAAACTGACCACAGGAAAGCAGGTACTAACAGCGGAGCTAGAATTTTTATGAAAAACTTTGATTCAAATAAAGGAAACCATGACACATTTTACAGGCTGTGTTATTGATTTGTCACACTGTAAAGATAATTTTATAAGACTGTAAAACAGAGCGGATCCACTGTTGCCTGAGGGGCCTGTTAAAAAAAAAAAAAATTCCTAGCTCAAACAACTGCCAAATACTGTTAAGTGAGTTTCTTTTCTGCTACATTAAAATGCAAATTTGTCAAGACCAAAAATATTTTCAGGGCTAGGCTCAAAATATTCAGTCCAACAATCGGCTCAAATGAATATTTTGCTTCAAACAGATACTACACCATCCACGTTTTTGCAGTAATGTTCATGCTACCCCGTCAGGACATCACATGCCCATGAATTAGTTCATGTTAAAAAAAGGTGCTTCTTCTCCATCAGATATTGTGTCATTACCTAGCACGGCAGCTGGAGAATTGCGACATTACTCCGAAAATCCATCCATACTTATTAAGTATATGTGTCAGCGCACGATGAGGAGCTACTGGCAGCTCCAGCCGTGGTTTAGGTGTGTGGGACTGCCTCGACTGTTTGATCAAAACAACAATGGCGGACTTGATAGATATGTCGTTCATGCAATCACCTGCCAGGTATTTTTTTGAAAGTGCTTGCGCTTTTCCAAACAGTTTCCAATGACAGCTTTTCAGATGGTTCTGTGTTAAAGAGCCCCTATTATGCTCCTTTTCAGGGTCAAATGTGTACTCTTGGGTCTCCTAGAATATGTTCACATTGCTTTGATGTCCAAAAAACATATTACAAATGCCAATTCAGATGAAGTTGGGACGCTGCGTAAAACGTAAATAAAAACCGAATACAGTGATTTGCAAATCCTTTTCAACCTATATTCAATTGAATACACTACAAAGACAAGATATTTAATGTTCTAACTGATAAACTTTATTGTTGTTTTTTTTTGTTGTTGCAAATATTCACTCATTTTGAATTTGATGCCTGCAACACGTTCCAAAAAAGCTGGGACAGAGGCAACAAAAGACTGGGGAAGTTGAGGAATGCTCAAAAAAAAACTAAAAACACCTGTTTGGAACATTCCACAGGTGAACAGGTTAATTGGTCATGATTGGGTATGAAAAGGAACATCCCCAGAAGGCTCAGTCGTTCACAAGCAAGGAGGGGCCGAGGTCATCCAACCAGCGCGTCGATCTCAGCGGCAGTTTTCAGCGGATAGAGGACCAGTCTAAACACTCGATCTTGAATCAGGAGATTTAATACAACGACTTTGCTTTTAAAAAGCCAGGAAGCAGAAGTTTTGAAGACGATGATGAAGACATGAGAGTGTGATAATTTTTTTTCACCTTTTATTTATTCAGGGAAGGTTCACTAGGAGGCAACCTCTCTTTTTCAGGAACGCCCTTGATCACATTCACACAGTTCCACATTCACACCTGGAAGCTGCCCAGTACAACCACAGTCTGATCTGCTGGCCAGATTTCACAGTACAACCACTAAGCAGCTCCACTGGAGCAGTTGGCGTTAAGGGCCTTGTGTTTACATCAGCGGTGGTAATGGGCAAGTGCCCAGGAAATATATCTAAAAGAATGCACTACTTCCTCTATAAATGTAGTTAAAAGAAGGGTAGCTCAATCTGTCAGGTGGGAAATATCTATCAGAATAGACTTAATTCCTCTTTAAATGTAGTTAAAAGTAGCTCATTCTGTCAGGTCATTCTGCTTCTCTTTATCCGGCGACCTCCCGGTCACAAGCTCACTTCTCTAACCTTTAGCCACCACTGCCTCTAATATAAGATATATACAGTATATATTTTTGTGGTTTGTTATGCATTTTACACTGTCTAACTTGCAAAGGTCAATTTAATAGATGGCAAAGTTTCGGTACTAGACCTTCATCAGGTAGGTTATGCATTTTTAACTTTTATATGGATGTGTGTGGTGTCATTATTTGTCCATTCTGTGTAATGGCCTAATTTATCTGATTTATTGGTTGTTGTTTTTTTTTTTTTTTTTTTTGTGTGGGGAGAATATTTTTATGTTTAGTATTTTTCTTTTCTTTTTATTCCTTAAAGGCATACTATGTAACTTTTCCCTCTTCGGTCCCCCTACAGGTTGTCTCATTGGAACTACAACCGCGCGAGCAGTAGTTCAAATGAGACAACATGGGTCTTTCCGAAATTTGTCCCTAAAAGGAAGTTTTACCTCACCATTGTCGCACTAAATGCTTGTTCTTGGGGGAATGACTTGAATTTTTGGGTCTTTGTAAATTATGGAGTGTGATCCAGACTTACTCTATCTGTAAAGTATCTTGAGATAACTCTGGGTATGATTTGATACTATAAATAAAATTGAATTGAATTTAATTAACTGAAAGAGAGATGGAGCAGGACCCCCTACTACTAATATTGGAAAAAAATAGGTTGCATATTAAACTGGGCCTACAATAAAGTGTAGGGCAGCCTAAGGGTGACTACCTTACCTATCAGGCCAGTCAGCCTATCATTAATTGGGATTTATATTTGCTAATAATATGTTGCTCTGAGGACCCCCTAAGGGTCCCGAACCCCCTGTTGAATAGCTCTGGTCTAAACACTTGATCAGCCAGACATCCGTTTAAGTTGTCTGCTTTGGGTAGTGAATGCCAAGTTCAAAGGCCTCTTAAACACATTCAGGAAGCCCTGCTGTCTGTCTGGTTTCACTATGTTAAGAGCCAACACATGCATCCTTATCACCACTTTTATGTATTTATTTTCATTTAGTTTCACCATCGGAAGGCTCTGTAGTCCTCAGTTGTGCCTCTAATTATGTTCAAAGGAAATGAGTCAGTGCAAAGACACACACACACACACACACACACACACACACACACTTAGTTTCAAGAAGTACCTGCAGTGACTTACAGTAAGTCAGTTGATAGATAGATAGATAGATAGATAGATAGATAGATAGATTTGTATTGATCCCAAAAATGGGAAATTACAGTGTTAACAGCAGTAAAATATCAGACACACAGCACACATACAGAATATACATGAAATAATAGTCTTTATACCATGGTGTGGGTGAATACTCAATTCTGATTGGCTGCAGGGTGTCCATTAAAAAGTATTATACCATGGTCTGGGTGAATACTCGATTCTGATTGGCTGCAGGGTGTCCATTAAAAAGTATTATACCATGGTCTGGGTGAATACTCAATACTGATTGGCTGCAGGGTGTCCATTAAAAAGTATTATACCATGGTCTGGGTGAATACTCGATTCTGATTGGCTGTAGGGTGTCCATTAAAAAGTGATATAGGACACCTACTAAAGGAGTTTCGGTGAAATTGTCTGTTTACTGTTCTAAATGAATGTGCTACATTAAATCAAAAAGCAAATATAGATTTATTATTTCCAACTCGTCCTCTGAACACCACAGGATGGCGCTAAAACACACAGGCTGCAAGAAGTAAGTTATACTGCCTCTCTGGACTGACTTTGTGTCACAGCGAATAACGTTACCTCACATCCCGTTCGCTGTTCATGTCGCTACTTCAGGCTGTGCCGCTGCGGCCGACAGTAACGTTACACATCGCCGATCAAATTGTTCGTAAAAGTCGTTATATTGTTTTGGGGACAATGACATGGCTGGATAGCTAGCTTGTCTCGTTGTTCAACATACTGTCAAATTATTTTTACTGATTGCCAACTGCACACAATGGGCCTCATTCACCAATATCTTCCTAAGTTTTCTCTTAAATATGTTCTTAAGAAGGTTCCTAAGAAAAGTCTACGTCGGATTCATGACGTGTTCTTAAAGAGCAGATTTGTTCGCATCTGTGTTCTTAGGATTGATGAATCCCACGTCTTCGTAACTGAAAGCGCGTGCCAGTTGTTCCTAATTAGCATAAGAAAACGCCCCGCTAATTCCCATATAAGGACATGACACTTCCTGTGCACCTCCTGGGAGACAGGTTGTCGGAGCTTGTTGGAGCCGCGGTGGAGGAAGTACTGAATCTCAGTACTTAAATAAAAGTACAAATATCCAGAGACATATTTACTTTAGTAAAAGTAGAAGATGTCCACTACCACAAACAAAGCCTGGCTTTTAAAAAAAGTTCCTATCCTAACCAGCATAAAACGGAAATGTGTTGTTAGAATCAGAATGCAGTTGTTTTTATTCATGGATGTATTTTTTTTTTTTTTAACCATGCAAGTAATTAATAAAGTGTGTGAAGCAGCGCAAATGGGAAGATGTGAAGAGGTCCAGTCAAATAAATAAGATATGAACGCGTCTTACGCAGCCTGGCGGAGGAGTAAACGACGCTGTGGTGAGAAATAGATATAGCAACTATGATTTAAAAACGGGAATAATAAAAACAAACGTATCATTTTCACTTTTATCGGAGGCTGTATTTACCGAGGGTCAGCGGCGCTGCGCCCGGCCTCTGGAGCACCGGAGCCGGCTTGGATCAGCGGTGCCCCATATATTCAGTATCTACGGCAACCAAACTTCACTGGTGAGACAAACGTGTGACGGTCAGGAAGACGTTTTGGCAGAGGGGGCAAACTGATCAGAAAATGTAACGGAACATTGTAGAAATGTAGTTGAGTAGAAAGTATAGATAATTGCTGCAAAATGTAACAAAGTAAAAGTCAAAAGTAGGCTATGCACTATTGAGTCTACTTAAGTAAAGTACAGATACGTGAAAAATTTACTTGTTGCTTACTAGTTACGAAGAATTTGTAATTTTTACATTTTACCACTGCATTTTGGCCC
Organism: Perca flavescens; assembly: GCF_004354835.1. NCBI lineage: Eukaryota > Metazoa > Chordata > Actinopteri > Perciformes > Percidae > Perca > Perca flavescens. The sequence goes on along the minus strand of NC_041345.1, from coordinate 25,718,791 downwards.
TATAAATAGCGATCAATCACCAAATAACACAGGATTTAATCAGTTTAATTGCTGATGTAAATTGCACTGTTAGTGTTTTTTTGCATAATATGATTTTTTTTTCAACAAAGGATCAGAAATACATTACAGTACAATATTATCATTGTAATGGACTGTATAATTGAATAAAATGCAGTAACCAATCATTTGCAAATTGTCATCACTCAAATGTGCGTAAGTGTTTTTCAGTGTTCAGCTTTTCAGTGTTTGTAGATTTTGTTCTTAGATAAGAACAAATCCAAGTTAAGAAAACATTAGTGAATGCCAGAATCTTTGTAAAAAGTGCGTAAGAAGGGTTCGAGAACACATAATACGAATTCTTCGTAAGAACGGTTGGTGAATGAGGCCCAATGTTATTGACTTTGGATCTTGCTAGCATAGCGTTAGCTTTCTGGCTCGTAGCTAAACTGAAGGGTTCTATCAGCTGAGCGGACTATAACTATCTCCGGTTGCTAGGGGAGGCAAGTCGTATCTAAGGTCCTTCCTAATTCCTGGTGGAGTGAACAACGTTTGCATTGCATAAGAACCAGATGGATGGGAATGATTGTTCCAGGTAAATAGTCAAACCGTCAGGCGTAACCAGGGAAACAGAGTTATTGTTTGGATATAAACTTTAGATTTTGATTGTAAAACTAATAAAAATATGAACTAATGTTTTAAAAATATGTTATTTGGCAAGTGACCATGGTATAAGCGGGTTAATGCCCTTCGAGGTGTCAATTGTCAGGTATTAATGGACTTCGGCGGAGGCTGCACGTCGGATGGTTCACGCCTCGTCGTCTTCCATTAATACCAAGGGGGTAAGCCAGCGTCTAGAATGCGTAGCTCCTATGGCGCCATTTTGATGCTAACAAGTGATAACCTCCTGTTAGCATTCCATTGACTGCCATTCATTTTGACGTAACTTTGACAGCGAATAACTTTACATCTGAAGCGTTTAAAGACTCTATTTGTCCATTGTTTATTTCTAAAGAAACACGGCAATGTATAAAAGGCTCCATTACCTTGTACCTCGCGTTATGGCTCCGTAGCAGACACACGACTTACTGTCTGTAAGATTAGGAATGATTAAGATTTCTCTTGGCACAGCTACCAGAAGACCTACAACTTTCAGACACGTTGCTCACATCACATTTACATTGTCTCTCTCAGTTGGAGGCTGCACAGTAAGGCAAGTGATCACCGGAAAAGTGCTTGTGAAGAGCCTTCACTGGTCTCCATCCAGAGCAACGGGCTCTGTTGGTCCAATATATATATGTCAATGATTAATACCTGACAATGGACACCTCGTCGGGCATTAACCCTTACACAATATACATGGAATTCTGAAGTTCTGCACTGATAGTCCGATTAAGGACTCATATGAATTGAAACTGGTCTAAAAAGACGAGATGTTTAATTACCACTTGATCCATGTTTGCATCAATCCAAAAACAAAAAGGAAATACAGTTCAAGACAGTTACGTGCCAAATGTTCATGTATATGATTTGCCTTCATATGCTGTATTTGGAAGGCTCCGTAATGACACAAGTTAAGGTTTTGAGCATACGTGGCATGTCATGAACAATAATGTCATACTTGCTGTATTATGCAACTTTCCCCCTAACAAAGATAATGAAATTGGACATGGTGTTTAACCCAAAAAAAAAGTTTTATTGTCCGTCTGACTGTCCAGCATCTGAGGTAGACAACCAAACCAAACGAATGATAAATGGTTAGGTGACCCATATTAACTATTTCTAAGGTCAATAATATATTGTGTCTAAATATATTACCCTGCAAGTATTAAGTAGTATTTATTTACATATTTACCTCGTACGTTTGTTAAACAAAATATTTACATAGATACTATTTATGAGGACTGCAAATAAAGAAGAAGATATACTTTATTAATCCCGCAAAGGGGAAATTCCTTCCTGTGTGTAAAGCATCTCCATTCTGTGGGTTAGTTCCACAGTATAGACTGAAGAAACAGTGAAGCTGTGCTGCCCTCCAGTGGCCAACAGGAAGCTCACAGATGTGCTGTGTGTGCTACATGACTGGGAGGGTGATGGGAGGTCTGCCTCTGTTTATTTAACTCTTTCCATTTTTTTTTTTTAACCTTTATTTATCCAGGTAGGTTGATTGAGAAAAACTTCTCATTTGCAATGAGGACCTGTCACATTCACACAGTTGAAACTTGAAACCATCGGTTTGTGGAGATCTGCTATCCGTCGTGGAGTTTGCCGTTACTGGCGCAGCCTTCCTGGTTGCGGATGTGACGATTTTAGACGAGAGGGAGGAGTCAGGGAGGAGCAACGTTACGTTACACACTTTCACTGGCAATCACATCATAGTCACGCCCTAAAACACCCCCTGCTTTACCGCTGATTTTAAAATCAATGAGACCATAATTCAAAAAATTAACATCATTCTGTATTGCAATAGACTTGAAACTAGCAATTGAGACCATAAACTTGTTTTCCTAAACCCAACTGTCCCGTTCTTCTTTACCTAAACCCAACTGTCCTGTTCGTCTTTTCCTAAACCCAACTGTCCCTTTCTTTTCCTAAACCCAACTGTCCCGTTCTTCTTTACCTAAACCCAACTGTCCCTTTCTTTTCCTAAACCCAACTGTCCCGTTCTTCTTTACCTAAACCTAACTGTCCCTTTATTTTCCTAAACCCAACTGTCCCGTTCTTCTTTTCCTAAATCCAACTGTCCCGTTCTTCTTTACCTAAATCCAACTGTCCCGTTCTTCTTTACCTAAACCTAACTGTCCTGTTGTTTTCCTAAACCCAACTGTCCCGTTCTTCTTTACCTAAACCTAACTGTCCTGTTCTTTTCCTAAACCCAACTGTCCCGTTCTTCTTTTTCTAAACCCAACTGTCCCGTTCTTCTTTACCTAAACCCAACTGTTCCGTTCTTCTTTTCCTAAACCCAACTGTCCTGTTTGTCTTTTCCTAAACCTAACTGTCCCGTTCTTCTTTACCTAAATCCCATTCTTGTCCCATTCTTTTCCTAAACCCAACTGTCCCGTTCTTCTTTACCTAAACCCAACTGTCCTGTTCTTCTTTTCCTAAACCCAAATGTCCCATTCTTGTCCCGTTCTTTTCCTAAACCCAAATGTCCTGTTTTTGTCCTGTTCTTTTTCTAAACTCAACTGTCCCGTTCTTGTCACGCGTGTCATGGAAACCTACCTTTTATAAGCCCACCCACGATCTTGTCCTTAACCTGAATGCGTTGAAAGTGTTGCCAATACAGCGCATTTAGATATGACCCTAAAGGAGACTTTTAGCGCCAATAACAACCACAAAGGCATCTGACCAAGCGTCTTTCTTAAACTGTGTAGAATTCCCTGATATATCTTCACATCGTGTGCATGTTTACCTGTTTGTTTTTTGTTTTAGTTATTGCTTGTTTTTAATTTTTTTTTGCGGAGAAATAATCACGTTTTAGTTGGATTGTCTTTTCTTCCTCGTAATGAAGGGAGGACGTTGAATAAGCCTTCCAGGCTTCTCCCCTTTCTATTACACTTGTTTGTGCAAATAAACTAAACTAAACTTAATGTGATTCAAAAAGTGCCATATGTGTGGGATTTAAAACACAACAGTTTCTGCAGTGCTAAATAAAAATTAAAGTACATCACATATTATTTTCCAGTTATTTATTTTGAAATGAACAATTATATTTCTAGAATGTGGGAGGAAACCGGATCACCCGGAGTACACTCAAACATGGCGAGAACATGAACGCCAAACAGAAAGGTCCGGACCAACCAGAACATGACTGTTAGGCATCAGTGCTCACCACTCGTGTTGTTCTGAAGAAATTGAAATGAAGGGAGAGAGGAAAGAGGAAAAGGAGGGAATGTAGAGGAATGATGTGGGAAACGGGAATGTTGTAGGTTGGGCCATCCAAGGCATCCTTGGCAGCAGCTTGTTGAGCTCCTGGCGTTGTTTAATGTACCTGGTTTGTAGAAATAGGTGGGAAGCGGGTCTGCTGCAGGTCAACCATACCGGCCTCTTTGGTAGTTAGCTGCAGCCTATCGCGTTCCAAGTGCGGTTTGGTAGACCGGTTTTGAGCCGTGCTCAATCCGGGCAATGTTCCGCACAGATCTTTTGGAAGGTAGCGGGACCCCTCAGCGCCGGCGGTGGGACTATGGCGCACTGCGACTTCCTCTGCTGCTGAAGCGTTGTTGGACTTCAGCTGGGCTGCTCTGGAAATGGGCGGCAGATGCACGGGCTTCGTATCCATGCCGAGCTGAAGGCTGTTGCGTTCCAGGTACCGTTTGACAAAACGCGTCTGGTCAGTGGCAAATCTGGACAACGGTTCATCCGTTGTCGCGCTGCAGTAGCTGGGCTCTCCCATCTCAGAAATGACACCACGTCTTCCTGTGCTCGCAGCTAAAAGTTGCTGAACATCTTTGCCTGCAGCTTTGTGAAGTTCCCGTTGGACATACTGCTGGAGTTGTTTGTCCTTCTCAGCCATCTGTTCCTCTTGCTTCCGCGCAGCGTCACGATCCTGTCTTTTCAGCTCTTCGAGGCGGGCGTGTTTTTCGGCCGTAATGGTGGCGTTGGTGTCCCGACAGATGATTTTGTTGTCCATGTTCCTCTTAGCCTTTTGTTTTTTCTGCTCTAGAAACAACCTGTCAGACGCTTTCTTGGCCTGGAGCCAGTCCAGTTTGCTCTGTTGCTCTTCCTTCTGGTACCGCTCTTTCTCCTGTAACTTTTGGTCTCTGTGAGCAGAAATAGACTTGAGCATAGCAGCCCTAGTCTCCTCCTTGTCCCTTTGCCGCTTTGCCACTTTAGCGTCTTGCTCAGCCGTTGCCTTGGATACTCTTTCCGCCTCCTCGTGGGCCCATGTGGCAGCCTGCTTCTTTTTACTCACAGCCAATTTTCCGTTCGCAATTTCTTTTGGCACCTGAAGCTTTTTGAACTTCTCAGCTTGGTCAATTTTTCTTTGCTGGAGCCTTTCTTCCGTTTCAACCTGAACACGTTGTATTTTGGCCTCCTCCGTAGACACTTTCTGTGCCTCCTTTACTCGGTCAAGGACTCTACTGGAGATTTCCCTTTGTCGAAACTGCAAAGTGCTTTTACGTGACTCCACTTTCTTCTCTTCCTTGTGTCTTAGCTCCTGTGCGTGCGAGGCAGCGACTGCCCGGAGCCTGTCTCTCTCTTCCTTCTCCCGCTGTCTCTCTTCCTCTCTCAGCTGTTGCTTCTCCTTGATTTGCTCAGTGCGATAGTTTGCCACAGACTGGATGTCAAGCTGTTTCTGAGAAGCTTTCTTCTTCTCTTGCATCACAGCTTCCTCCTCTCTACGCCTCATCTCCACAACATGCTGTCTTTCTCGTTCCTCAGCAAATCTTTGTTTTTCTCTTTTAAATTCTATGAGTAGCTCATTCTCTGGCTGCAACTTTGTCCTTAAGATTGCACTGTCAAATCTCCTGACGGAGCCATTCTGGTGAAATCTCTTAGTGTCAGCTTCTTCAAGAGCTTCCCGCTCTTCCTGTTTCTTGAATTCCACCTCCTCTGCAGCAAGATTTTTCCAATACTCCTTGTCTGTCTGCATCCGAAGATTTCTTGCTGCCCGTAGCTCACCTATTCTGGCTTTTATGATTTTGTTCTCTGCTTTGGAAAACTGAGACACGGCACTGCTGTCTAACATTTCTTGCCTGGTGTACTTTTTGGCCTTGGGCTGGTTTAATAAAGACTGGATTCTTTCCCAGTCAGCCCTGGGCAGAGTGCAACTGGATTTTTCGGGTGAAGCCATTGAACTGCGTTGTTTACCTGAGTTGGTATTGTGTCGTCTTGGGTTACGTTGACTGTAGTCTTCTGGCACAGGTGCGTACTGCCGGCCTATTAAGGACACGACGGGAATGGGACGGCGTGGGACGGAGGAGCGCATCGGTACACCTCTGTATTTTTCCTCTTCGTATACGTACAGTCTTTTTCCTTGATAGTCTTGGCTGTCGTCTCGGAGCAGCCTCATTTCAAAACCTTTCCTGTCCTGGTCATACATTTTTTTGGGTTCCTTTCGTCGAGGTTAGATGGTAATTAATGCGGACAACGCAGATAGTGGTTTGGTTTGTGCCTTCTCGACAAAAAAAAATCACTCTTAAAACTTTGATTGGTCGTATTTCGATAACAAGCAGCAGATATCAGACAGAATTGTCAACTTCGTACACTTGGTTTCATTCGACTTGGTGAAATGGGCAGATTGAAAGTCTGGACCCGGGGAAGTTAAAACCAAGATCAAAGGTAGCTGATGACATCATGACATTCTGTGACATCGTTGGCCTTTGATTTTCCTTTGCTTTTGATGACTTACACACACATTCTAAAGTCCCCCTTCCGCCCCCCCCCCCTTGGTTACTGTTGCTATGCAACTCAAGCTCTTTTCCAAGGAGCTCAACAGTGGGGTTCCAGAAGTGAAAATCCCATTAATATTCTGCATAAGGATTTGGATTATTAGCCGTAATGTGTAAACCATCCATGGTAGGCTTACCATGAGCTAGGAGAGTGAAAAACAAAGGTCTGTGCTACTGAAGAAGCCAAAAGTCTATATGAAATCAACCTTGTTTTAAGAAAAACAGGTTTTATTCACGATGTCATGGAGAAGTACTACACTAAATACATATTTATTGGTTTATTTATTTATTTTTCTGTCTTTTTCTTTCCTTCTTTTTTTTCTTTCTTTATAATTCAGTTGTTTCTTTGTTATAGTTGGATACCTAATCTGTATTTGGTACTCCATGTATTAATTGTCAAACGAAGATTGTAATGGCCTGAATTTGTTAAATAAAGGCTGGATTTAATTAAATAAATAAAAAAACTAAAAAAAACTACACTTACCACAATCCTAAGTGTAACAGCAATGTCTCTGATTGGTTGAGCTCGCTGCTACTATGGAAATGTGTCGGCCATTCACCGTATATTGCCACGCCCACTTTTTCTCTTCCGGTTCAAACGCAATTGTATACAAACTTCCGGTTTTTGGCTAGCATCATAGCATTGTAGTGACTCTGTGTCACCTATCAATAGTATTGGGAAAGGGTCATCAAAGAGTCGACAAGACCTTGTATATGATATTCTTCTGGCAATTAGAGATGTGAAAAGGAGAGCGGTAGATATGGGTCCCAGCTCATGTAAGTATTGCAACAAATAAAAGGTTGATAAGTTGGCCAAGGAAGTTGCTCAAAAGGAAACCATAAATGTCAACAGAAATCTATCCAAGGCGGAGGGTAAAAGTATTGTGTTGAAGGGAACCATTTTAAAATGGCAACAGCTCTGGGAGCAAGAAAACAAAGGGAGTCACCTATTCTCAATATCTAGTAAGGTAACTGACTCAGTTAATGTTTGTAAAAGAAGGGAGGTTAGACGTAAGGAAGAGGTTATTATTTCTAGAATGAGGATTGGTCACACTTTTTTGAACAGCACTTTATTTATTTTAGGAAAACACCAGAGTGGCTTGTGTTCATGTCAGGAACTTCAGACAGCGCAACATAGCGTAGAGCTACCGCTAGTTGCCGTCGTTAACAACAGAGACAGTTTAGAATAGAAAAAAGTAATAGAGAGCATTTGGAAACAATAATGAACGGCATGTGGGAACATTCAGCAGCTACACTGAGGCGATCGGATGGTTTAACAATACCACATCCATCGTCCATCACTGACTGGGTGGACTACATCAGGAAACGGCCTGAGATAACATACAAGGACATTTTGAATTACTTCATAGTGTCGCTAGGGGTGGATGGCTCCACTATGAAGAACTACAAAAGCACTGAAGCTTATCAATACCTGCACAATGGAAAGGTGGGTAAAGTCCTACATCACAAAGATGAAAGTGGACTGGTATTTTTGAAAGCTGACGTGCGGCAATCAAGCTCTTCAAGCTCAAACAGCCTGGGTCCTTGTCAGCAGCCTCGTTCCTGCATCGCTGGTCAGGAAAGGTCCCGTAGCCATGCATCTTGTGCATCGGCAACCTGACTGCAGCTAACAAATTTAGCTTACATAAATCGAGGTAAGCTTAACAGCTACGTGTAAAAGTAATGTTAGTAGCTCATTGCATACATGTCCACAGTTACATTACATATGAGAGCAGTAACACTGTAAAGTATAGGTATCTGATGTTACCGTGTAAACGGTCTGTAACGCTAGCCGCTTGTGGTAAAACATGTAACGTTAACGTCAATTTTGTCAGATAATTAGCTAACGTTACGTTTTATCATAGAAATTTTAAAGGGCTCCCTTGTTAAAGAGATTTGACTATCTCAATGGGACATCACCTGGTAAAATAAAGGATAAATAAAATTAAATAAAAAAAAAAGTTATACATCTTGCTAACTGCTGGCGCATTTTGACATCTGAGCTCCAGATGAAAGCCTTCTTGATATATTCTCCATCAGTGATTGGCTTTCCCTGTTTTGCAATGCAATAAGCAATGTGATTGCTTGCTTTTGTAGCATGATTTTTGGCCGTGGCGAAGACTTTGAGGGTGGTAGCTTGATTCCTATACCTGGACATGGCATGTCTGATAGATTCAGCCTTGTCTGCAGCATCCTTTAAAGTTTTCTCTCAAGTTTGGTCTCAAAATGGCGTTTAATAATACTCGACGTTCGGCAAACAACAGTTTCAGACACAAGGTGCACACGGAAAAGTCCTTCTGAGGTGGAGGTGTGGCCTTGACCAACTGCCACTTTGCTCGTTTGAAAGCCATGATGTATCTCTCTCATGGGTGGGCCAAATTCTCTGGGCGGGCAAAGCAGAGAAAGGGGAGGTAACCTTGCTCCTTATGACCTCATAAGGAGAAGATTCCAGATTGGCCCATCTGAGCTTTCATTTTCTCAAAGGCAGAGCAGGATACCCAGGGCTCGGTTTACACCTATCACCATTTCTAGCCACTGGGGGACGATAAGCCAGACCCACGGGACACGTTCGTCGTTTCCGGTTTTAATTTTTTGGGGCAGCAATACAGATTAGCACTGTTATGGAGACGTATTATGTCTCGTGCACGCGCAGAATGTATGCTCAAGTCGGCGTCGCTTCGGTGTGTTCCGAGGCACTTTCTGGACCGACGGGAGCCGAATGATCGGGCGTCGGGTTGGTGTGTCAGAGCCTGTGTCTCCACAGGGTGCTTACTTTGAAAATTGACCGGATGCTCTAGCTGGTGCAATCACAAGCCTTGTCTTGAGTGCTCGCGATTTCCTCCTCCGAAAGCAGCGCTGCCGGAATACAGTGCAGACGCACCTAGTGAAATTTAGGAAACAGGGTTAGAGAGTGAACCTGAGACATTCTGCCATAAGGCAAACATTTGCCTGTAAAGGCAGACATGAAGGCCAGCAGGCATGTGAAGTGGTTTGGTGATGTCACCGTTCTAGACGGACATACCGCCTTGAGCCTGTCTACTGTGATTTATGTTTTCTCCACACACAGGCTGACATTCACCCAGTACCACACACACACACACACACACACACACACACACACACACACACACGCATGCACACACAAACAAACACACAAACGCACACAAACACACACCTCTGTACAATTGCACAAATTAAACCTTTCACAGGATCACTCATTCTGATAATGTCACTTTCCTCTCTCTCTCTCTCTCTCTCTCTCTCCCTCTCTCTCTCTCCCTGTCTTATTAATGTATCATGGCAGCTGAGTGCAATTCTCTTACTAGTCACAAGTTTTAACAGGATCATTCTCAACTAAGCCTATTTGGTGTTCTTTGGGGATTTTAACAAAAAGTCAATGGTCAGTCTTGAAATAGGGGCTGTAAAGCAAGGCAGATCAGTATTTGTAAGATATGTTCTTCAATATCTCTACCTTATAGCAGATAAGCAACATCAGATGTCCATGCTTCTGTGTGGCCTAGTGGTCATCTCTTGGCTCATGGAAATGCCAAGTCAATTTTATTTATATGCCCCAATTTCACTAATCACAAATTTGCCTAAAGGGGCTTTACAATCAGAACAGCATTGGACCCCCCCTGGCCTTAGGCTACGTTCAGACTGCAGGCCAAAGTGGCCCAAATACGATTTTTTAGAGGGGTCAAGTGAGCAAGTCAGGCTTCTTCAGAAGTAGTGTGAACACTCAAATCTAGCCCAGATCTGATTTTTTCAGATCAGATTCAGGCCACTTCCACATGTGGTCCTGAATCCGACCCAGATCAGATTTTTTTCAATACGACCGCAGTGTGAACAGCCGAGGCGGATTTGATGTGACTTTCACCTCAAAAACCCTCGCTGCGCCCTCTCTCCCCGCGGGGAGGGGCGGGGCCCCCTGCTTCCAGTGCGGCTGTTAACCGGGGCAGACTGTCCTCAGTGTTCCCCAACCGCGCGTTGCATCGCCAGGGCGGGGATCGGCTCACGTAAAAAGGTGATGTCGGCAAGTATGGGCAATCAAAACGACAAACTAATAGATAGAATGTAAACATATATTTATATATATATATGTAAAGAATATGGTTCATGGATGATGTCACGCAGCGTCCAGATGTCACTATCTGTTTGGTGACACCTGGGACCCGACACACAGCCAGGGCTGGACTGGAGTAAAAAAATCCGCCCTGGACTTTTGAGCTCCAGACCAGCCCACCACAACCGGCCTGACATCAACCGTCCTTGCACTCCCCTTCAACACATGAAACCGGGGTCCAGAATTTGCACAATTAACCAGCCAAATGCTGATAAAAATATGCAAGTGGCTGGTAGATTTGCTTGACTCAATAGCCAAAAATAAGTAACATTTTAACATTCACTAGTATTTAGGCTGGTGGACAATTAATTAATGTTGAGCCCTGCATACAAGCCCCTTATACTCTTTCTTAGCTGAGTGGTGAGTAAGATAGTATGATAATGTAGGCCTACTCACTGAGTCAAAAAGGTTAGAGCTGTAATCGGGCCTTAAAAGTTAGGCCCGACAAGGCCCAAGCCCGACAGAATTCGGCCCGAGCCCGACAACTACATTTTGATTGACAGCTTTTTAAAATCCCGAACCCGTTTATAGCCCGACATTATTCAAATGTGTGCACGAACACACCCACTGGCTCATTATTCTTATTATGCACAAAGTTTTCCACACCTCAGACTTTAGTTTCTTTGCCAGTGCAACCAAAACGTAATTGCCAGAGGCCAGCCTAGGTTTCACCTCCTCAGCATCCATTTTTGCGCTAATCGAAACGCATCACCTGACTGCTCATTTACTGCACAACCCGGAGCGCAAGCCCGAGCCCGGCCCGAGCCCGCAAAGATATTCAGCTCTAAAAAAGGCTGCCTGGCTCCTGATGGCAAGGTTGAGGGTAGAGCATGGCTGTCATCAAGATGTCTTGTAATGTAAACAAGTGGCACGTCTGTAAGTTGAGCTAAAGCTGCATTTGGTACACAGTATGCAACTTGTGTTATTGTGGAATGTGGATAAATCAGAAAGTTATAGTATTATGTTTGCAAGTGTCTTAGCTTGCTAATACATAACTAACATTTGCTTACTAACAGTTAACAAGTCCTCTCTGGTAAACAAGGGTGCTAAAATCGTCTGACATGCTAAAAATGTTTTTAAGCTATCTAACGGCACTTGGTGGAGTTGTTTTCACCGCCGATGGAGGCGGGACTTAAATGCGCTCTCTCTCTACGGTAGGATGGAAGTGGGCCCTTGTAGGATGTGATGGGCCAGTGTTCAGATGAGAGACAAACCAAAATTACGAATCCCACTATGGCCACGCCAAGACCCCGCCCTATGAAGCAGCTCGATTATTTGGGGTTAGGCATTTCACCTCGAGTGGTTAAGATTAGGATAGCCTATTGGTCAGGGGATTGGACCTGAACAAATCAGGTTACGTTACCTTGCGTAAGCATGAACGCCTGGCCAATAAATGCTATTGAAGGGCGGGTCTTGGTGTGGCCATAGTGGGATTTGTAACATCGCCAATCAGTCAAAGACAAACGATGGAATGGCCAGTGTTCATATGAAAGACACACAAGTGGGCCAATCCTGTGATCTCTCTTCTTTCTGTGGGCCGATCAAAAAAAAAAGAATTCAGCCCACACAAATAGGCCGGCCCACCGGCAAATCTCCCGATTGCCAGTCCATGCATGCGCACAGCCTCCTCTCCATCACGGAGACCTGGAAAGACACAAACTCACAAGAAGTAAAGCTCAAGAACACCATTCACACAGACAGGAGGAAAGAGCAAACACACACAGAAGGAGAGAGAGAGAGAGAGAGAGAGAGAGAGAGAGAGCGACAAGGCCAACATGCACACAATGGACAGAGAGAGACGAGAGGTTGAATCTCCTGGAGGACGAAAATCCAGATTCAAAACATCTGGAATGAAGCACAGACAGTCTGGGGGGGGGGGGGGGCAGCAAGAAGTCCCAGGACTGCCAATGGTCCAGCACAGAGAAAAGCCTGAGAGGGAAAAAAGAGGACGAGGAGGAGAAACTAGGGAGAGAGAGGGAGAAGAGAGGGAGAGGCACACACACAGCTGTGCTTCTGGGACACGAACAAACAGGTTGGAGAGAGGACTGAGACCCCCCAGAAAGAGATGCAAGGCATGAAGTGAACAAGATACCTTATTTTATCAACGGATAAAATACAGATATATTACTGTAAGACGTTATCAGGTGCTTTGTGGGACATATGCAGTGAACAGCTAACATGTCACATACTCCAGTCATGGTACAGTAGGGAGAGATAAATAAAGCTTACACTATGATTGTTTTTGGCAGTGAGTATGTTCTAAAGCACAAATAAATAACCATACAACACTTCTCAGATGATTTTGTGCAGAGTGATTTTCTCCTCCTCCGCATATTTATTGCAGCCGCTGGACCGGGAAGTAGGTTACTCTAGTATTGATTTTTGACTATTTGAAGACAAGGGGAGAACATTTCTGTTTGTTTGATTTCATAAAAAGGAAAGTTGGGCTTTGTTGTTGGAGTCACGACTCATTTTGAAAAAAAAGCCTCCCCAGCAGCCGCACCGAACTGCAGTCACCAGACGGGCGTCTCGTGCCAGAGAGAGGAAGTTAGAGGGGCGGTGCCAAATAATTAGACAAAACTTATTTTCACACGTTCACATTCTCGCTGGGTTTTAACAGGCAGTTTTGCCTGTAAAACTCCGCCGCGGCGCTAATTGCTCTGCAAAAGGCAGACTGGTGAACATCCGGGCACCCGCGGAAATTAATTGGACCGCTTTGCTCTGCTGCCGCCTGTAAAAAATCGTAAGTTTTATACAGTCTTTGGTGAAAACTTAGCGTAAAGCACAGTGAGACAAAAAGCATGTTGTTGTTTTTTCAAAGTGTACGGTGAACATAGGCGGCGACGTCACACGTGACAACTGCCCACAGTCCTTTCCCAACCAATCACATAATTTGTCGATGCGATGGAATATGCGGGATATTTATGCAGTTTTATGCAATGAAATTGCGGGAACTTGCAAAAATTGCGCAAACTTGCAAAAACTGCGGTTTAATGAAAAAGAAAAAAAAGTGATTCCCCCAACACCCTGCTTTTCGATGATGTTTACGTCGCGTAATTACGTCACTTCATAACGTCAGTTCATAACGTTCCCATGGCAACAGGGGAAAATGGCTGCTCTTGTGTGAAGTAAACGCAACATTTTTCAACTTTCTGCTAAGATATATATGGGACTTTTTTGCAACAAAAATGCGGGGATTATGAAATCATGCAAGCCACGCATATTTTGCACGGAAATCGGCAATTTATGCAGCAAAAGTGCGGCCTATTTGAAAAAATGCGGCCCCCGCAAAAAATATGCGGACTTTGGCTGATTATGCATTGAATTATGCGATCGCATAATCGCGTTTTTCTGGAGGGACTGTGAAAGGATAAATTATATTTCTCAATTGCACAAATCCTTCATTAGAACATTTGAAAAACACACTTAAGAAAATCCAGTTATTTAACTATTGCAGTTATCACAACAAAGCCAGCCAGAAGTTCAGTGAGGTAAGCCTAATGTACAGGTCAACCATGTCCCAGGAACGGCTCACTGGCCTTGCCGTCATCAACATCAACAGGGGAGCAGATCTCGTACGATGACGTCATTGATGATTTTGCATCAAGGAAAGCCAGAAAGGTCAGGTTTTAGTTTTAGTTTGTGTTTTCTGTTCTTAGTGCTATAGTGTAATAATTAGATTCTCTTTAGTGTGTTTTCTTATTTGTGTGATGGAGGATTTGTGCTATTTAGAATAGGCCTACTTACTCTATATTTTATTTGTATATTAATCTTAATATTTTAAAGTACAGGCCAAAAGTTTGGACACACCTTCTCATTCAATGCGTTTCCTTTTTATTTAAATTGTAGATTCTCACTGAAGGCATCAAAACTATGAATGAACACATATGGAATTATGTACTTAACAAAAAAGTGTGAAATAACTGAAAACATGTGTTATATTTTAGATTCTTCAAAGTAGCCACCCTTTGCTTTTTTATTAATAAGGGAAAAAATTCCACTAATTAACCCTGACAAAGCACACCTGTGAAGTGAAAACCATTTCAGGTGACTACCTCATGAAGCTCATTGAGAGAACACCAAGGGTTTGCAGAGTTATCAAAAAAAATTACATAAACACATAGTGTAAAACACACAAAGTACATAATTCCATATGTGTTCATTCATAGTTTTGATGCCTTCAGTGAGAATCTACAATGTAAATAGTCATGAAAAATAAAGAAACACATTGAATGAGAAGGTGTGTCCAAACTTTTGGCCTGTACTGTATATTATTGTTGCTCTCTGCTCTTGTTACATTTTTTGTATATTTGATTGTATATATTCTTGGCACATTTACTGTATATATTATTATAACAACATAAGTGAAAGAGAAAATTATATTTCTCAATTGCACAAATCCTTCATTAGAACATTTGAAAAACACATCCAGTTATTTAACTATTGCAATTACAACAGGAAACTCTTTTAAGGTGCACAATCTCTACCTCCAACATTGCTAAAAGACAAAGAACACAATTCTGCACAAAATATGACAGTATAACTTATCTGGGCCCTGGGCGTAATTCAATGTAGAACCGCCACTGCATCTCATCGTTACCTCTCATGGGTGAGGGACCAGAACATTTATCGATACCAGCTCAGCTAAGCTTTAGGGCAAACTCCAACATCTTGGGTGGGTGGGTGGGTGGGCTTTTCTTTTGTGATCTCTGATTGCTTCATCCTTACGTTATTAGTGCCGTCATAGATTACGACGTTGCTTAAGCTAGTGGTGGTGTGCGCCTGGGTTCCTGATTCTCTCCCTACGTAATGCCAGTACCCTCAGCTGAGACAGTAAACGTTGCAGGTAATGGAATCCTCTATTCCATTTAATCTGTTGCAGTTAGTCTGTCATGATTCTGGGTTTTCTGTTGTAGTTTTTTTTTTCTTCCTGTTTTATTGTGTTTATTTCTTCTGGTTCCTTCACTTCTCATGTTTTCTGTCTTTTGTGTTTTTCCTTGTTTCATGCGTTGTTGCTTTTATTTTGTAGTCTCCCCGTTTCTCCCATGTTACGTCTTGTTGCCTGTCACGTCTCGTTGCCTGTCACGTCTCGTCCCTGTGTCAAGTTTCTGTGTTTAGTTGGTTTCATGTTTTCTGTTGGTTTTCCATTTCCTGTTTTATTTTGTAGTCTCTCTGTTCTCTTATGTGTTATGTCTTGTTTTACTTCCTGTCTTTTGGTTTTCCCGCCTTTGACATTGTCTGCCCCGCCCTGATGTCTTTCACCTGTCCCTTGTTAACCCTCGTTTACTGGTGTATTTAGTCTCTGTGCTTGCTGTGTCTGCTGTTGGTTTATTGTCAGTTTTTTGTGTAGTGCACAAGGTCTGACTTCTGTTGCATTTGGTGTTCCTGGATTTGTTCCCTGTTCCTTCTGTGTTCCTGTTTTTCTGGATTACTCACCTGCTCAGCTTACATGTTTGTAAGTCTCTTTGTGTTGTCATCAAATTATTATTATTTCTAACTGCTGCTCCTTCCTCACATTTCTGGGTCCAAGCCATATCTCTGATAGTACTATCAGAGACAACTGAAACTTGACACAGGGACGAGACGTGACAGTAAACAAGACGGGAAATGGGGAGACTACAAAATAAAAGCAGCAACGCATGAAACAAACACAAGGAAAAACACAGAAGACAGAAAACATGGAAGTGAAACAAGGAAACAGAACAAATAAACACAAGAAAACAGGAAAAAAAAACTACAATCATGGACTGTACACAAGTGGTGACAACAGAGGCCTGTATTACGAATCAAGATCAACATGTCCTGGAACCACACGGTGGTTATCCACTAGTTTAACCAATCCAGCGGTGTGCACGTTCACATAAAAGAGGCGGTGTTTGCACAGCACGACCAATCGCAAACATCTACCAGAGCCGCATATTTTACGTAAGAAGAGCAAATTCTAATTCTACATAAATATGAAGAACACAGACACGGTTTTACAGGCAAAACGCAATACAGTCACTGCTTCATAAAACAGGAAGGAAAGCTGGCAAAAAACAAATAGACGTTGTAGATGTTTAAATCACAACTCTTATCAATATCACTTCCCCATCAGTCAGGACCAAGATCTGACCATAATTACACTCGTGCTTTCCATAAACTGCCGGTGCTTTATCCTATTATTTCAGTTGGAACCCTGGCAGTGGGAAGCCATCGTGAGAGCAAATAAAATATATAAAAACATAATTCAGACCGATGTGCGCATTGGCGACAAAAAAAGCTATAGATTTCATAAAAATACCCATCAGGGAACGTTAACGGGGTTGTCGGTCTCTAAATGTTTTAACTTTTATGAGTGCATCTATCTATCTATCTATCTATCTATCTATCTATGCGTACTGAGCTCCACCTGATCTTCTAAGAACGGTGATGCCGTTATCAATCAAGTATTGATTCGTCAGTAGGCGGTGCTTTTACACCGGTTGATCTCTGATCTCCAACTTAACCTGCTCCCGACCAGGTTAGGTGTTCAGCATAAGTTACCATGGCGATTTAACCCGGTAACAAGTGATCCACCGTGGTGGTACAGAAAACCACGGGTTGAACCTGAGGTTACCTCGTTGCTCCAGAGATCAGGAAACTCTGACCAATTAGAGCAGACTGGGTTTTATTGGGAGGGGGGGCTTAAAGAGACAGGCACTACAACAGAGCTGCTCAGACAGAGAGGGTGAATACAGGTGCAGCAACACTGGGCAGAATGATAAAAAAGTGTTCTTACAATGTTGTCTCCCGTCTCCAAAGTTACAACCACTGTGCAGTCACGTGTGTTAAACTCATATGTCCTCACACGTACTGTCCCTCTCTTTTTGCTTATTTTATCTTTTAGGGAAACCCTAATGCGAGCATTGTCTTTTAGCCTACAGCACTCTGGCAATAATCATTCAAGCATTAAATTGCTATGAGACAGCCTACTGAGTTATCAAGCAGCTTGCCAATTAGACAAACTCTATGAATAAATGTATTTGGAAAGGGTTTTTACAGTGGATGTGGTACTAGCCCAGTCTGAAGCCCTTTAACACCTCCTGGCCTCCAACATTATTATAACACATGGACAGCAAATGTCAGTTCATTACACTATTTTCATGTTTTGGATGCTTTTTCTTTGTTCATGCATTCCACCTCCATAGGAACAAGTATGTGATCACATGTTGGTTTGATTAAGGAACAAATATCAACATAATGTTTGAGTTGGTAAAAACACTGCTTATTGTCTACAAGACCCCTTGGAAGCCGCGATATTACGAATCCCACTATGGTCACGCCAAGACCCACCCTTCAATAGCATTTATTGGCCAGGCGTCCATGCTTACGCAAGGTAACGTTACCCCATTTGTACAGGTACTATCCCCTGACCAATCAGCAATGCCTAAACCCAACCAATCAAGCTGCTTCGAAGGGCGGATCTTGGCGTGGCCATAGTGGGTTCGTAATTTCGCTTGGAGGCCTACTGCCTAGTTGCGATATTTCTTTTCCCACTATGGCCACGCCAAGACCTGCCCTTCAATAGCATTCACACACTACTATTGGCCAGGCGTCCATGCTTACATAGGGTCCTATCCCCTGACCAAAACCCTAACCTTAACCACTCAAGGTGAAATGACTAACCCCAACCAATCGAGCTGCTTCGTAGGGCAGGTCTTGGCGTGGCCATAGTGGAATTTGTAATTGTGCTGCCTAGTCACAACACAAAATGGCACAGTAAAATGAATTTACACTTCCACACAAAGTAGGGCCGATGCTGATAGCTCGTTGACCTTTGGTGATTAGTTGCGGATTGTTTAGTGGCTGTAATTGGTTGTGGCTGTTAACTGTATTGCCTTTAATGCACACTAACAGGCAACTAACATTGTCAAAGAAAAAATAATCTTGAGATTGGGCTTCATTTGTCATGTAGAAACAACACTGTAGGTAGGTAGAGCACACATACAATTACCAAAATCTGTAGATATAAAAATTCTGATGAGTGATGAGACAAAGGGAAAATAGATTGAATAATAGATTCAAGATTTTCCAGTCCTGATGCTATAGAGGTTCATTACACTCAACAGTAGCAAAATGGTGTGTGGAACAAACAAGATACTGCTGATTTAGCTCTTTTTTTATAACTTGACCAGTAGTGCAACTGGCAATATAAAATTTGCCCAGTGGATGGTGCTCAAGGAAAGGTCAGGGGCTCATTAACATCTTCATTTTGTTTATCTACTTTGTGTTTTGGCAAGATTTCAGAGTAAAACCACATTATTGGTTATATTTTATACAGTCTATGGTAATATCAAGTCAAGCAACAATGTTTCTCTTACACAAAGTTCCAAAATCAAATTGCAAGATAAAGACAAAAATAGGTAAAAAAAAAAAAAAAAAAAACAGAACTATATAGGCTACCATGTGTTAAGTAGACCAGTACCCATTTAGTTATTTTCAGAGAAAGAAAATATCAAAGTTTCGTGAACATTATTAGGAAACATATAAATACAGCAAAATAAAGAAACTTATATATGAAATAATAAGAAAAAAAAAGTTTTTCTAATATCCCCATAACAGCTATATCCTCCTGACAAGCCAGACCCACATCAAGATGTTGGATGCTGGATGTCATGATGTCCCCCCTTGCTGCAAAATAAATGTGCTGCCACTAGGGTGCGTCTAGATTTCTAGGCTACATAACAGCCTTTTTTTTTTTTTTTTTTTTTTTTTTTTTTATATAGTTTCAAAATCGCGCATTTTATTTTGAAGACCGCTTCTCTCGGTTTCCGGTCTGTGGACCTCCAGTTGTCATGCTTTACGTTCGCCGCAGGTGCAGGAGAGGAGGCAGGGAGCAGCAGAGGAGAGGAGAGGGAGAGAGAGCGCGGGGTCCCGGCAGCTGTCAGTGTCTCTTCACCGCCAAGTGGTCCAAGCCAGCACACAGGCAGGTGAGTAATAAGCGGCGACGCGGCTTTAAAGCCGGGGAGAATACCTGCAGTGTTCCCCCCCTTCCCTGGTTCTCCTGCTCTCGAACACATCCAGTGCTTTGCGAGCCGGGACCTTCTCACGGAGATGAAGTAGGTGAGGTGTAGGTAGGCGCAGGTTGTCTTTCTCATGTCTTAACTGTCTCCTCACCCCCACTTTGATTTAAAAAAAACAACATCACTTTGTGAGCTCGTGCGCATTTGCCGTGGCGACGCCTACCATGTTGTCTTTGCCGTAATGTAAAGTTGAAGTTTACCAGAGTAGACGGTGGTGATGGAGGACGGCTTCGCGTGCATTTCAGCGTTTGTGGTGGAAGTTGTTGTTGCGTCACGTTAAGGTGAAGCCTGATGGGCTTCAGCCTCGGTTCAGTCGAACTCTTTTGGGCAAGTTGCTTGAGATAAATGTTCTTATTTTTAAAGGGGTGAAGATGTGACTGGATGTGTAGTAGGGCTGGGCGATATGGAGAAAATCAAATATCACGATATTTTTGACCAAATACCTCGATATCGATACCGCAACGATATCGTAGCGTTGACTATTGGTGCTTTCACAAAATATTTACACAATGAGATTTTTGATAAATAATCACCAGTAATGTGGATATGAGTCGGTGGGTAAAGGCAAATAATGGAACAGTTACAACAGTCTGGTAAGTTCAGAAAATGACATCACTGTACTGTAATGCAGCCTTTAAAACCAGGAAAAGACAACATTTATGCCATATTACGATATTACAATATCCAAAATCTAAGACGATATCTAGTTTCGTATCACGATATCGATATAATATCGATATATTGCCCAGCTCTAATGTGTAGCCTACCTGCTGAGTTCTCAGGTTGCTGGAGTTTTTTTTTTATTTTCAGTGATTGGTATCTGGTGGCCCCTTATTCAGCCCAATCTTCACATTTATTGGGATTTCTTGTATTGTATTTGACTTTAAAGGTCCAGTGTATAACGTGTTTAGTTGTTCATTATCGAAATCTTTGTTGCCCGTTCACCAACTTGTCTTTTTTTCTTTTTTTACCTCCACCATCAATTCAAAGTATTCCTTTTTTGGCTTGAAATTTTACATTTGCGTTCGCACGAATTGGGGTAGACGCTCCATATTCATGCGCCATCTTGAAATACGTTAGCCGGTAAGGGACATTCGGGACGTACTGCCCCGCCTTTCGCGTTTTCGCTGTTGCATGATGAACTCACAGGGTGCTGCTAATTCTAACGGGTATTGTAGCTTCCCGGCCCCGGCAAGTCTGAAGAAGGAAACGTGGAGGACCACACGTATTCAAAATCCAAATTTCAGGAACGGGAGTCTTCTTCGCCCAGAAAAAAGGATATTGAAAAGAGCAAGAGACTGGCTTTTTGAAGCGTAAAAGCTAACTGTAGTTAGCCTGGTTGACGCCAGACCCTTGTCAGTGGGTCTGGGAAAGGTTCGTTGACAGCTCATTTCCAAAGGGGCGTCACCAACAGACGCCGCTCAAATCCCACTGGGCGCGTTGGAGTCCAACCAATCAGACCAACGATCCGGGTGACGCTTCGGTAGCCGTCATGTTGAATGTAAACAAAAAGCTGCTCGCCGTCACTGCGCCATCGTCGTCGCGTAAAGACCGCCTCAGCGGTTGTGATTGGTGCCTCGATTTTGGGGACATTGGAAATTGGTTTGAATGGGCTCTTGCCAGACTGACTTGCAGAGGACTTAGTCTGTTGGGAACGATTTGTTTTGTGATCAAATGTTTTTATTCGGGAACGATTTGTAGGCTGGGACATCTCGGCAGCACCACAATACTACATTCAGAATGGTTTGACAAATATTTTGCCTTTTCACAAATATTGCGCAGGGGCGGCTGTGGCTCAGTGGTAGAGTGGTTGCCTGCCAATTGGAAGGTTGGGGGTTCGATCCTTGGCCCTGCAGTCCCATGTCGAAGTGTCCTTGGGCAAGACACTGAACCCCGAGTTGCCCCCGATGCTGTACATCGGGGTGTAAATGTGTGTGAATGATTATCTGATGAGCAGGTGGCACCTTGTACGGCAGCCTCGGCCACAGTGTGTGAATGGTGAATGGTTCCTGTACTATTTTAAAGCGCTTTGAGTAGTCGTTGAGACTAGAAAAGCGCTATATAAGAACATTACATTTACATTTACATTACTCTTGTCCATATTGCGATTTTGATACAATTGCATTTAATTGTGCAGCCCTAACTGACATGTTCCTTCATTACCATGAAAACACACACACACACACACTGTAGTTTATTTTGAGTCAATCTAGACCTGGGCAATATGGACCAAAAATCACATCTCTGTATTTTTAAGCTGAATGGTGATACATGAGAGAGTTTTTCCAGGCTCAGAATGGGCCCTTGGAGGGTGGTGGTGGGGGGGGTCTGGGGGTCTTGCCCATACACTATATTGTTCCTCTGCGCGCTGTACCTAAAACAACTACCAAAACACGCAAGTGGCCTAGTGGGCTACTATTTAACATGACTACGAGGAGTTTTCAAAGTTTATAAAATTCCTCTGCTGCTGGCTCTTCCAGACAACTGTCTCGGGACAGCCGGTCTCTGACCGGTAAAACCGGGATCTTTTTCTTTTTGACGTTTTGGCACTTGCTAAAACATCTTTTGTGGGGAGCCAAAAATTCCTTAATATCGGTATTTTCTACAAATCGGTATAAGGTTCAGTTGAAAGTCCAAGCTACTTGTGATATGTCTCAAGCACTTTTAATAAAACCGACTGTAATAAAATAAAATTCAAAGCCAGGTTTTGACAAAACAATGAAAAACAATCTAAAATGAATAGCCTACGTTAAATAAAAAATAGGCCTCTCTCGGAGAAAGCTCCTTCATTGGTTTTCTGTAACAGTTACTGACGGAGCACAGTAACAGCTTTTCCTCTCCTGCTTAACCGTGAATCCTACACTGTACATTTACAACTTGACACTGTACTCTTAAATCGTCCTCTGCTCCAATCGCCAACAGCTGTATGCTCGGAGCTGTGTATCACTGGCTATGTCTCGCACACACTGGCTACAGGCTCACGAGTCATCCTTCTCAACCCAGTTGTCTTTTTCTCTAAGACGCAATGGGTTTTATATTGCGTTTCACTAATGGCAGTGCGTCACTGCAGAATGAATGTAGGGGAAACACCAGGGATATTTAGTAATATTTGTTGGCATTACAGTTTTTTTTTGTCTTTTACAACTATAGGGGAAACACTGATTCCACACCAAGTCTAAATTAAGTATGATATAGAGTTTTTCAACAAAGAAGGGACTGTTGTGCCAAAAGACTTCAGATCCATCTCAAATGGGTCAGGAGCCTGTCAAGTTCACAATGCTGAATTTCAGAGCTTTTCTGTTTTCGTGGTGAGGTGGGCAATCTGCATGTTGCATTGCCATAACAGAGAAAGCTGTTGTAACTTGACTTGACTCGACTCGATCCAAATTTCACATGCTGGATAACAGTCGAGGCCTGAAGACATCTTCATGCCCATATTTAGAGGTCGACCGATAGTGGATTTTACCAATACCGATAGTTAGGTTGGGCCGTATTTGCCGATAACCGATTCATCGACCGATAGTATTTAGAATTGATATTGGATAAAACAGTTGACAAAATACATACATTTTTTCAAAAAAAGTCCAGATGCTTTTGCCAATAATCCAAATAATGTCATATTTATTGATATTACACCCACAGCAATGCTACACAAGCATGTGTGTTGTCTAAAACAGTTCTCCTACATATTTGGGGTCATCCAGTTCAAAAATGAAACATAATGAGCATTATAATTCATATAAAGGACAAACCATTTACATTTCTTCAAAAAAGGCCCAAATGTATGCCAAATCTCAAAACGGTGACGCCATTCTTCTCTGTAGAACGGCTTAGACCTAACCTGACGTGGTCCTACTCAGATTCTAGTCAGAATGTGAGTCTGAAACCGCTCCATTGGGCTGTGATTATGGGGCGTGTTCCAACAGAACCAGGAAAAAAAATGCCTCTGCATTCATTGGATAGACGTACAACCAATCAGAGCAACGGAACTCAACACTGTATCGTCTCCATAGCAACCACTCTTTGCACAATGCATTCATTCTAACTTCCGACTTTTAGACTTTTTTGAAGCTGGATATATCATTTGTTGCGTGTAAATATAAATGTGGATAACGTTAGTGATAGTGACATGCTCGCTACAGTCGCATTTCTAGAGATGAATCGGCGAAAACACGTTTTATTTCTCTGATTCACGGCTTTGTTCTAGCGCCGGCGCTCCCTCTCTTCAGTCTCTCTATGTCTCTCCACCATATAACCCTCCCTCTCTTCAGTCTTTCTCTATGTCTCTCCACCATATAACGCTCCCTCTCTTCAGTCTCTCTCTATGTCTCTCCACCATATAACGCTCCCTCTCTTCAGTCTCTCTCTCTCTCCACCATATAACGCTCCCTCTCTTCTGTCTCTCTCTGTCTCTCCACCATATAACGCTCTCTCTCTCCAGTCGCTCTCTGTCTCTCCACCATATAACGCTCGCTCTCTCCAGTCTTTCTCTATCTCGCTCCACCATATGACGCTAGTACCGTGCTTTCGGGCAGTTGTTGATGCATTAAAATGAATGCGCTGTCGATTCTACACATCTCAATTCTCCAGCGGCAGCCACTAGACGGATCGTGGACGATTTGGGTTGGACTTGCGTTCATTTTTGTCAGTGTTTTAACGCTTGAAGTTAGTTAGCCTACTACTAATGTTTAGCGTCATCTCAGCCAAAGCAAACAAACAAACATACTGTTGTGCTGTTCTTTCTATACTAATGCAGCATCTATTCAACAAATGAATAACTTTATAATGATATAACAAACCTTTTTGCTGTTGATGCTTTAAACGCGCATCTGATGTCAGCCTTCTCCGCACAGCATGTGCTCTCCGTGCAGCGCGCAGTAACACGTGTCGAAAATAAACAACACGAGGCATCAGTGATAGTTTTTATTTCGCCTCTAGAGGCCGCTATTGTAATGCATGATGCCAGCAGACCCGTCTCAGCTCTCATGTACTGTGTAATGAATGACAGCGTGCGCTTCTCAGCCACTCCAGCAACGGTTGCAACCAGGAAAAACTATCGGCATGGATTTTTGCCGATAACGATAGTTCCACCAATCAACTATCGGTGCCGATTAATCGGCAAAACCGATGAATCGGTCGACCTCTACCCATATTGAATCCTAGTCATTAATGAAAATCAAATCAAAAGTAAAGTCAATGAGAAGATGACGTAGCATTAGGAGCGACTACAGTAGCGAGTAGTATAAAAGCATGTCCCGTGTGTCACGTTTCCCAAACCCAACCGTCCCGTTATTCTTCCGTGGGCCCATCACGGAATCTTTTGCGATTCCGTGAAACTGCCACAGATTTTGAGTTAGGGGGCCATGTTCTTTTCTTCTCTCACGGAATTCTGTGAGATCGGGTTGCTTGTGAAGTAGCGCGCCGCGTGCACGTCACCACGTCGACAGTTCACTTCAGGATCAGAGCCAGGCTTCCGTTAGTAGTGGCACGCTGCTTGTGGCTTCCCCTGGGATTTACTGTACTGACAAATCATAAAAACACCGCGGCCACACCGCTGTGAATGCACCCCAAACGTAAATTATCGGAGTCTGGTTGTTCACCCTCTCCGCGGCAGTGTGTTCCATTTGAGGTAATCTCTACTTGGAGCTAATCGTTGCTAACCGAGCCTTCCGTTCTGGTTGTCTCCATGCCTGTACCCATTAACTGTAACATTATTTATGCACTCGAGCCTGGATAAAAGCCGGCATTTTATTGAGTTTGCTGTAAAAGTTTTAAACTACAATTCAGAGTTGTTTGAATGACTGTTCAGATGAGATCTTAATGAGTTCAACACGTACAGTACCAAACAGCGTGTGTTACAGGGTGCAGGGCTCCAGACTAACTTTTTTCATTAGGAGCACAGTGGCCCCCAACTGAAACTTTTAGGGGCGCAACCAGAAAATTTAGGGGCACACACCATAAATAAACATGCTAACCAAACATTCACATTTCTACTAATTTCCACTGTAATACTAATAAATACTTTGATAATAGATGCAGAAATTACAATGTGCTGTTTCAAATTCAGTGTCACTTTTGAAGATTCTACATAGAAGGCACCGTCGCTGTCATGACAGTAAACAAAATATTTAAAAAATATACCAGCTCTAGTCTACAATTGCAATGAATTCAACTTAAAATTAAACAGACTGAGCATTGTTTAGGCTACTACCCTTAGGATTGGGTACCTTTCGCATCTGAACCAATATTGGTACAGACACCTGAAATTCTGTAATTACAAAACAATTATTTCAGTTGTAAAAATAATTCCAAACCTATTTATCCTATGTACTTAGAACATTATGTTATTTTACTGGAATATGTTACACTCTGAAGAAACTAAAAAATAAAAATCCTACAACCTATTAAATTGAATAATTATTAATTTCTTACTCACTGTAACTTTTATTCTTGTATTTGTATATTATATTTTAGCCTGTTTTATTTTCATCATGACCGTTTGAATTGATCTTTAATGTTTCATGTAAAGCACTTTGAATTGCCTTGTTGCTGAAAGGTGCTGTATAAATAAAGTTGCCTTACCTTACAACCTCAGCCTGTCAGTCAGTCACCAGGGCATAGATACCACTGTGCCTGCTGTCTGTCTGAGAGGAAGTGTAACGTCAACAGCACCACGACCGCTTTCGCCTCGCCATTAATATCACATTGCAGCAAACGCTGTCTGCATGAAGTTTTTAAAAACTGTAACCATACTTGCAAACACTTTATTGGCATCGCCGTGACTTCAACAAAACTGCAGAGCCGACGTAGTTTGCACCGTCTGCACCTCTGCGTGTGTTTGTGTCAGAGCTCTTCTCTCTGTCAACTTTCAGAGAAGACAGATAAGCTTGCGCTTCCGTGCTCGGGTACCGACATTTCGACATTTAACGTGTAAAAAACAAGTGGGCAAATTTACAGGTCGCACATGTGTGACTGGATGTAAATTCAGTCGCACACTCTCAAATTTTGGTCACAAAATGTGACCACTTGGTCGCAGTCTGGAGCCTTGGGGTGTCTTGTGTAACATTATTTGGATCCTCAAAACATGGATTAAAACACTTTAAAAAATGATCTATAACAAACAAAATGAACAAGAAAAAAAAAATCCCAGATTTCTTTTGCACAAAATCTCAATCTGCAGATGACAAAGAAATAGTTAAAAACAAGTTTCAACTTTATTTTTTTTGACTCATACACACACACGCAGGCTACATATGGGGCATGTATATCATTATGATTATTCATGCCAATTTTGTGGAAATATAAATTGGTTTGAGTGTTTTAGTCCTACCATCGTTTTTTTTTTTTTTTTTTTTTTGACATAATTATACTGTATATTCAACCAGTTGTATAATTACGCTATATATTCAACAACAACAAAACGGATGCGAGAGATAAAGCAAATTTTCACTGTTTTTCTGTTTGCCCATTCGGAACTACGGGAGCCCAGAGGGGAGCGTCGGCGGATGTTAAGGAGAAAAACGATTTTCGACATGCGATGTTAATCTCTAATTAATTCAAAGTGAAGCAATGGTGACATAGCCTACACCTGTGCTCTGCTTCGTGCCCTCCCTCGTAGTTTGACCTCTGATCACATGTAGGCCGTTTCACAGCGACGGTAAAACTGACGGTTTTACGGTTTTGACGGTTAAACTCTGCAATGAATCCGCAGTTCACCTGCATGCGGGACCGTGAGGATGGTCTGTTTACAACACTACTGTATATTCAATATCACTGACAATTAATTGATCAATAGAAAATGTATTCCAAAACAACAAAATTAAACTTCAGAACATTTCGTATTTTTAACCCTATAACACTTGCTACAAGTATCACTGTGCACCAACAGTAATAGCAGTTACCTTATGTAAGTCACTCTATTAGCTGACTGGATTGAATTCTCCAAAGGTATCGATTCAGTGGGCATTTTTTATGGGCATTTATTTATATAGCACTTTACAGCAACTAGCAGGTATCCAAAGTGCTTCACATCAGAAACCAAGAATAAAACAACACATACAATAAAAAGAATAAAACATGGAAAACTTAAAAAACGCAGAAATAGAAACCTGAGAGGGAAATTGTCACACCACTCCTAAGTTTGGACCTAAGAAGAGCTACTGTACATCCATAATAGTGCCAATATCAGGGTAACCCTAACCCAGAGCTCCCAAACTCGAAGCTTGATCGTTTGGCATGCCTGAAGTACTGAAAATGAATAATTTTTAGCTTTGTTCAAGTTTAAGAACGTTTTGTGAAAGCCACAACTTAATATCATTAATACAACTAAGCAGGGAGTTTAGTGCGACACTGACATTTGTTGTACGACAAAAAAATTTACCTTGAACCATATACAGTTTAAAGCAGTTTAAAATACAGTGTGAAGCAGAAGCAATCAAAAACCTAGTATACTTTTTTCTAATCGCTTTGCGACATTAACATCATTAACATCATCTGATACATTTTCATTGTGCCCCTAAAATTCTTTATGCGCTCCTTTTAATATTTCAACCAACACACGCATGCTCAAGGGAAAATGGTTAGTGTCGAGCCCTGCAAAGGTCAGGTAATCACCTAAAGACGGTTCCCATCCTCTGGGAAGACAAAGAGTTAGACGTGTTTCTTAATGCCGATAATGGTTCAGCGGAAATGTGAATTTTAGAATTTAATTGAGACCAAAAAAAATGAGGCTAGATTAGATGTATCAAAATACCAAAGTGTACTTAAACCTTGTTGAGAGAAAGCTCTCCTGCTTTGCAGCGATCTTTCATGCGGTGAATATGCAAAACGAGCGAGAGCAGCATCTGCTGTTTGGCTTGCAACAAGCTGGCTGCCATGTCGGAAGGGACCATGTGGGGATTTCCTTGTGAAACTGTACTGCTGTCGAAAGAACTATCACATGCTGACAGGCTTTGCAGGCTGAAATTGAGCGGCACATGGTGAGTCCTGGGGAGAAGCCCCTGAAACTGTTTACAAGGTGTGAGTTAATGTTGGATAAGCTGCGGCAAAACATGTCCACCTGCTGACGCTGAAAGGCTAGATCCATTTCTACTAGAGATCTCGCAAGATTAAACCGTGACGAGATTTGTCGTTGAGTTAAAATGTCGCCATAGACTTCGACGGAGACCAGTGAAGTCTATTAGAAGCACTTTTACGTTACTGCGCAGCCTCAAACTGAGCTTGACGACGTAGATGTGACGTGAGCAACCTGTCTGAAACTTGTCCAAAGCCTAATAAAGTGATTATTAAAAGCCATCAGCAAGGGGGCGCTAATACGATCGCTTACTGTATATGCTACGTGTAAAATAAACTGAGGAAGAAGAGTAGGCCTATTAGTCTGGCTATCACTAATCCACAGCCTGGTCACGATGAGGGACAGACAGCAAAGTTAATTTCACATCAGCAAGAGGTACTGGTAAGTGCCAGGAGCAGGGCACATTATAATAGGCTGCCTTTATCCCTATCTTAGTGAACTGCATAGTCAGCTATCAACATGGGTGTGTATCATGATTATGAAAATGATCGTGCCATTTAGTGCTGTCAAACTTAACGTATTTAATAATTTCTGTTAGGTTAATTTGAAACATTAAACGCGTTAGAAATGAATCACGGGTTGACCGCGATTTCACTTGGTTGTATATGAGAGGTTGTAGTGAGCTCACTTTTTCTGCTAGGATGAAGACTATGGTATTAAATTAAACGGGAAAACATCAGGCATGCATTGGTACCACTTCAAACATGCTAACAAACAGGGAAGGGGGCTAAATAATTCACCAAATGTAACCAAAGGTTTAACCAAAAAAATCCTAGCTTGCACTTTCTGTCTGTCTTCCATCAGAGTGCAGTTTTCCCTTGTCTTTCATATTTTCGTTTTGTGGAACTGGCAAAGACCTGGTGGTTGTTTGTGAAAGCTTCACAGACAACATTGATAGGGCCTAGTCATTTTCATCACTTCCCAGCCTTAATATGAATCAAAAGTGTAATGACATTGACAAAATATTAAATAGGTTATTCAATGCTAATTATTTAACACAAAGCAACACATTATATCAATAATATCTAATAACCTATCTTTAAAAGCGTGGCGGAAGAAAAAAGCTGCCTGTAAAATGGGGGGTGGGGTGCAAAAAAAATCAATTCACATTTGTTTGTAATGGCATGTATACTATTCAACATAAGCAATTGCCTGGGGCCAGTAAAACATTTTTTTGTTTGGGCCAGTGCAATTGTTTCTGCCAATCACAGTCAAGTCAACTCACTTGTGATGGATGATGCCATCGCCACGCCAAGACTGGTTGGGGTTAGGCATTTGACCTCGAGTGGTTAAGGTTAGGATGGCCGATTGGTCAGGGGATAGGACTTGAACAAATCAGGTTACGTTACCTTGCGTAAGCATGAACACCTAGCCAATAGTAGCTGTTGAAGGGCGGGTCTTGGCGTTGCCATAGTGGGGGAAAAAAGATATCGCTTCCCTTGACGCATTCTTGTGGGTGGCTTGTGGCTCGGAGGTAGAATTGGTCCACCCTCAACCACAAGATTGGTGCTTCGGGGAGCCTGGGTAGCTCACCTGGTAGAACAGGTCCCCGTATGCAGAGGCTTAGTCCTCGACGTGGCGACTCAGGGTTAGAGTCGCACCTCCAGCCATTTGCTGCATGTCTTCCCTCCTTACAGGTCTATTAAACGCTAAAATGCCCAGAAAATTATCTTTAAAAAAAGATTGGTGGTTCGATCCAAGGCTCCTGCTGCCACATGTCAAAGTGTCCCTAAGTGAACAAGTGAACCCCAAGTCACCGGATGCTGTATGCAGGGTCCAAAAATTTATTTTTTTGTCCACCAGCCAAATGGCTAGTGAATGAAATAGATAACCATTGTTTGTTTTTTTGGTGGGTAAAGCAAATCTACCAGCCACCAGCATGTTTTACCAGCATTGGGCTAGTAGATGGTGCTAATTTTGGACCCTGACTGTCCACTGCTCCTAATACTTAGGATGGGTCAAATGCAGTAATTACATTTCACTACATTGTACCCCACATTGTGATGAATTAAAGTTTAGTTTTCGTGACTAGATGCTGATAGGTGCCACACTAGCTAATGTTAGCTTAGAAATGTTTAGAAATTGAGAGAATCACTCACTACGTTTACATGCAGCCAATAACCGGTTCAAAACCGGAATATTAGCAATAACCCGGTCGCGCACGGCCATGTAAACACGGCAAAAACACGAATATGCTCATATTCGGGTTTTTAAAAACCCGAATATACTACCTGGGTTACCCCTTTTCTAACCCGAAATTTTGGTCATGTAAACGCGTAACTGCATATCCCCATCGAAAGGAACATTGATTTGTGTTCTGCGCATGTTCTATTCGCAAGGAATCTTGGTCTTTTGAGTAGAGGAACTTCTTGTATCCGCCAGAAAAAAAGTTATAATAATTATATACTATAATAATATAGTTATATATATGTCAATGCAGAAAACCTGCGCGCAGTATACCGTAGGTAAACAAGAAGTAGAGGTAAACATGGCGAGACGCAGCACAGCACCACACGTTTGGAGCGAGGAGGAAACCAATTTCTTAGTGTGGTGAAAACCATGAATATAATGTCTTTTGTTGACGGCAGAAAGTACCGAGAGTGAGATTTATAAGAAGGTGACCGAAAAGTTATTGCGTCTTAATGTTGTCCGTAGGACGTCCAGACGCTAACCGTGTGTCGCCGTTTACGTCGGGATATTGCCAATTGATTACAAATTCCATTTATGCAGGAGTAACTCTCTCTGCTCACGCATGTAAACGGGTTATTCCAAATGTTTCAGAAACCCGAATAGTGAACTTAACCCGACCATAACCCGAAAATTGACAGCTTGTAAACGTAGTCACTGTGAATCATTATAATGTTTATACAATTATTAAATTAACAGTTTTATGGAAAATCTGCAAGGGGCCAGTAAAACTCTGAGAAGAGTAATCTAGAATTCCATTCTGATGTTTGTGATCTAATCTCCCCAAGCCCTCACAATGTCGAGTCAAAGGTGTTACCTCTACAGGAAGCTTTTCACACGTGCCATTATGTTTGGCAGAGGCAATACATGTCCAGCAGTCCCCACTCTTCACTCTACAAGGTGAATGATCTCTTCCATCTCTCATTAGTAATATTTGTGGCTGCAGAATCAATAAGAACACACGGTCTCTCCCCTCTCCATCCATTCAGCCCAAAGGGGCTTCTCCCCCTTTCTCCATCTCTCAGGAAGCAGCAGATATTTCTCTCTTTTTTTTTCTCTCTCTCCTTATTTTTGTCTGCCAGCAAGTGATTAAAATGGGCCTGCTGCTGCTGCCACTGAGGAACACACTGGCAGAAATGGCAGCAGCTGAGCCCTGAAGATGAAGACTTTTGTTACATGCTGATGAGCTGAAAATGAGAAAACCATGACAAGTCTAGGTAACCATGTAGAACCAACACCATACCTAGCACCCCCCCTTTTTTTCCCACAAAATATTTTACTGATATAATAGTCAAACCACCTAAACGTAGTTTAACTAACTTTTTCTGGCAACAGTAAGGATGACAAAATGGCAGGTTAATTCTGAGAATTGTCAACCTGGGTCTTAATGCCATGTTTGATAAGAACTAGGTTGGTGTGTTCACTTGTTTTGGGCGACCAAACTTAAAAGTGGGTGAAAAAAAGCCTATCACAGAGAGGGATGACCAAAAAACTGGAAACTGTTTGGAAAAGGGTCAACACTTTCAGAAAATACCTGGAAGGTGATCTGTCTATCACGTCCACCATTGTTGTTTTGAACGAACAGTTGTGGCTATAACGCACACCTAAACCGTGCCTGTACTGTAGCTGCCAGTAGCTCCTCAGCAGATGCTGATTGTTTTTTTTACTTGAAGCCTGGCAAGATATATTTTCATGCGATATATATCGCAGCCAGCATGATGGAGTCTGACTTTGACCCTCGAAATTAGAATAGAAGTTTGCGTGGAAGCATTTTTGATTCCCGGTGAAAATGATCAATGGCAACAGAGTGACGGAGGAGACACGAACAGCATGTAAGCGCTGTAAGAAGATAGTGCCGCCGCAAAGATGCCTGCAGCACCACTACAGCCCTCTGCTAAAACCAACTGCATCTGTAAAGAAAATACTGAAAGGCAGAAAAGTACCTTCAAATCTCAACTTTCACAGTCAAGCGCATGAGCCCGGGCAATATCATCAGCGTTTTAATTGCAACCAATGTGAGGCAATTTTCCCGCGGCGACTCTACCGCAGCTAGACCATGACCAGCGTGAGGCGGTCTTCCTCAGGGTACAGGCAAAGGTGAAACAATTGCAGCAAAATCAGTTATAAATCCCTTTTTTAAAATTTGAAAAATTTGTGTTTTTTAGGGAGGGAGAGGAAGGCTCTCTGCTGCTTATCAACCTTAAACTCAGTAACTCCTTTGTATGACCCTTCAAATGTAAAACAATTCAAAATTTCCATCTTAAGTAATATATTGTTGAAGAGTAGGACTTCTAGATGGACAATGTACTCTTTTAGTTATTATTGAACCATGACCTAAGCGTGTTTTTTTGCAATGTTTACAAACCGTATGAATGTAAACAAATCTTGTATGTCTGTACTGTAAAGTACATGTACTTTTTTTTTTAACATGCAATTTAGCTAACGCTTTTATCCAAAGCGACTTTCAATTAAGTGCTTTCAACCTTGAAGGTTCAAACTCCTGACAACAGTATCTATCTATCTATCTATCTATCTATCTATCTATCTTTGATAAGTGTCAGGCACAGAACACAACTTTTTGTTATAAATCACACAATTATTGCAGTGCACATCACGATTAACCCTACTAGACAGCGATTGCAATTCGTTTTTTAAAACCATGTTGTTGTTTCCATTTCCTATAAACCAGATGCCCATTGCAGGTTAAACGTCTCCAGCTTGACAGAATGAAAGGACTCCATGGGCCTGGGTCGAGTGGCTAGTTGTGTGTCCTATATTGAATTCATATCCTTTCAAATCCGAGGTTTAGCTTTCAAAAATTGCAAATAACTAAGTTCTTAAGTATCTTTACTAAATGAGCAATGGTTTTAGACTTTGTGGCAAAATGCCTTTACCTTGTTTGTTGTTGTATGTGTAGGTATGTGTATGTATTTTAGGGATGCATGATACATGGTTTCAGCATCGACATTGCGATATGCGTTGATTTGCCTACGAGACTAGGTTCCGAAGAGCATGACCCTGGACCCTCACCTGACTCCGCCAGATGGATCGCTTCGCATTTGCTCGGCATATCCATCTGGGAACTTTCCGTTGGAGAACTTTTGGGAAGGGGTGAAAATACTGGTTAGCTGATTGGATAAACCATCTGTCTATCACCTATGTTGGTTATGGACGGGCCAAATCAACCAATCAGATCCACGAAGTGTATGAAAATACAACCACAAGCCCGCCCCTGCTGCTGCAACCTGCCTCAAAACCAACGCTGATTGGCCCGGTCGTTTGGCGAACGGCTCCAAATTTTCTCTATCTCAAGATGCCAGACTGATCTGCGAGTGGAAAACTGGAGCTCGCGAGATCAGGACGGTCTCACGAGGCTACCTGGACCCCCCTAAATGGTGAAAATTGCTGTAAGCTATCAATTAAGGCTTCAATTTGGTGCAGCCCTAATATTTGTGTGTGTGTGTGTGTGTGTGTGTGTGTGTGTGTGTGTGTGTGTGTGTGTGTGTGTGTGTGTGTGTGTGTGTGTGTGTGTGTGTGTGTGTGTGTGTACACTTTATGGTCTTATATTGTTCTTAGGTTGGCAGATGCAACATGTCTACTTTTATATTGTCCCAAACCTTAAAAAATGTCTACACTGGGTTTGGGGAAGAAGAAATTGTGCATTTATGATGGTTGGTCATTGTGCAGGGTCATTACGATCCCCTACTGCAGGGGTCTTCAATGTTTTTTAGGCTAAGGGCCCCTCAGTTGAAAAAGAGACGGTGCAGGGGTCCCTTACTACAAATATTCAATATCAGTAGCCTATAAAATATAAATTGCATATTAAACTGGGCCTACAATAAAGTGTAGGGCAGCCTACATAAAGCCTTAACACATACCTTTTTATGGTGCATAAAATACTAAGCTATTAAAATATCAATTGTTGACATTCATATATGTAAGCATTTATGTTAAAATACGGCACAGTGAATCCTTAAGCTTAACTGTATCTGTGGATGGCTACTTACTGTACCTATAGGCCCGTGGCTATCACCAATGTTGGGTAAGTTAGTTTATTTTTTTAAGCAGCTTTTTATGCGCTGATGGATTTGCTCTAAGATCTGAGCTTTTGAATCCAGACACAGTTTACAGTGATAAACAGACTAATCTTCATGGGCTTCAAGGTGCTCGAAAAGTAGCATCTAACACAGCCATCATCATAGTCTAACTCTACATCTGACGAGGATTTTGTCATTTTGGGGTCATTTTGTTAGTGCATGTAAATTATTCATGAGGCAGTTGTTATTTTAGTTTTGTTCTTGTTGAGGCGGATGGTTGGAACAATTGTTTAGAGG
The DNA here is from genome assembly GCF_004354835.1 of Perca flavescens. Lineage (NCBI taxonomy): Eukaryota > Metazoa > Chordata > Actinopteri > Perciformes > Percidae > Perca > Perca flavescens. The sequence continues at coordinate 25,683,641 of NC_041345.1, read as the reverse complement.
CATTAAATGCAGGAATGCATGACATAAGCTGCAGTCAATTAATCTTGTCAACGACATTAAGTCCTATGAATGTACAGTATATTGAGTGATTGGTTGTATGAATGTATATTGAATTATTGGAAAAGTCTACCGGCCTGGACTGTAGGGATGACAAAATTGGCAAACAATTACGTTAGAATATTCCTCTAAAAAAACAACAAAAAAAACCACCTGGGTTAGAATATATTTGAATATCTATTTGGGCGCATTATGTCCATAAGAGGGCAAACCAATACAACGGGAGACATACAGTAACCACTTGTAATGGTATATTTATTTTAACATAAACATGTGTTTTAAAAGCTCTACATACCTACACATTACCTAATAAAATAATGTCCTATATATGTAAAACTTAATTAATTTAAACACCATAGATCGATCTCTCTCTCTCTCTCTCTCTCTCTCTCTCTCTCTCTCTCTCTCTCTCTCTCTCTCTCTGGAGCGTGCAGCAGGCAGGACTTGACCATGGGATTGTAATTTGGTCAAAAACATCCTAGTCTCTTGCCGTTCGTTTAATTTGTACGACAATTTCAGTGTGGGCCCTTACTGACAAAGTGTCGTCTTCTTTCGGCGTCTTTTCTTTCAGTTAGACATTTTTGTTTTCATCTTTGTGGTGTCCTCTTCTTCACCCTCGTTTCTATCACCCGCATGATAGAAACTTCATCCACACGCCCACTTGCCGACCGGCTGGGGTCAATCACACATTACCCAGACAGGGCGCTGAACGTTTAGGGAGCAACGGCCCAGGTCCACGCTAGAACGAGCGAGGCAAACAGCCGCAGTAGTGCTTTTTTTTTTTTTTTTTTTTTTTTTTTTTTAAGAATTCTAGTATATATTGGAATTTAGAATATTCATTGACAGCCCTATGGGACTGCAACTATTACTTCACTAGTATTGCAGAATCTCAGAAAACAGTGAAACCATTCCATCACAAAATCCTCCAGGAGTGGGCTTGTGTGATGGCTAGGGTGGCAGCGTTTGAAAAAATGTCAAAAAGAAATGGTTTGCCAGATTGGATGTCTATACTATAAAATGGGGAAAGTACCTGAGCTTTGTGGAGGACTCCTAAGAAGCTGGGGAGAGACGTGTATGATGGGCTTATGTTGTCATTTATACCTATTTTTATTTGGTTTATTGTAAACAATGCAGATTGTTTGAAGCATGTGAGAGTAATGTATTATTTTCTTGCCATGTGTTGATTCATAGGTCATATTTACTTTGCATTACTTACTTTGGTGCATTAAAGGTCCAATCTGTAATATATTTATTGTATTTAATCAAAACATTACCACAATATGTCATCAGATATTAAGGAAACATGCTAAGTTGAAATACTGTCTTCTCTGATAATAATGCTAAAGGTAGTATTTTCTCCTTGGAATTTCCATTTCATGATAGAATGTCTTTTATTTTGACCTGTGTGTTGTCAAGTGCCTATTTTGACACCCTGGTTGCCAGACGTGAAATGCAAATCGCTCCCCGTGTGAAAAGCTCTTAACGTGTAATACAGTGCATAGACAAGCTGTATAACGGGTCTGGAAAGTAGTAGTACCAAAACCATTTCTTCCCCAACTTCTGTTCAGCGGCCGTAGCCGATAGACTGTGACCTGGGTACAGACGACTGCAAGACGACAATAAGGTTTCCAGTAGCTGTTGCAGTGACGTTAAAGGTCCCATGACATGCTGCTTTTTGGATGCTTTTATATAGACCTTAGTGGTCCCCTAATACTGTATCTGAAGTATCTTTTCCCAAAATTCAGCCTTGGTGCAGAATTACAGCCACTAGAGCCAGTCCCACAATGAGCTTTCCTTAGGATGGGCCATTTCTGTGTCTGTAGCTTTAAATGCTATGGAGGAGGAGAGAGGGGGGCAAGGTGGAGGGTGGGGGTGTGGCCTTGACCAACTACCACTTTGCGAGCCTTGATGTCTCTCTCTTTCTCATGGACAGGCCAAATTCTCTGGGCGGGCAAAGCAGAGAAAGGGGAAGTAACCTTTCCCTTATGACATCATAAAGGGAAGATTCCAGATTGGCTCATCTGAGCTTTCATTTTCTCAAAAGCAGAACAGGATACCCAGGGCTCGGTTTACACCTATCGCCATTTCTAGCCACTGGGGGACCATAGACAGGCTAAGGGAACTCATATTCATTTTAAAAAACCTCCATAAAGTGAAATCTTCATGCCATGGGACCTTTTTTAAGACTAGAAAGGGTTGTGCACAAAGCTCCGCAAGGTCAGTCTTTTTAGCAGTCGTTGTTGTTACATTTAGCCAATAAAATGTCACTGTCAGCTGGCTACAGAGCTCTGCCAGAGCACAGGCTTTTATAACCGTAATCACTGCAGCATCTAGCTTCTCCGCTGCGTTGTTGAGTAATGTCTGGTAATGCAAGACTAGCATCTAGCTAACATTGCCATTGTGGGATGTTGGGTTTAGCGTTCGCAACCTGGCAACCCTCGTGAACTTCAACGTTGGGGAGGAGGGGCCGGGGGGAGACAATCTCTACAGTATTTTTTATTTGGACTGCAGCAACCATTTTAAAAGCTAGCTGCCAGTATTACATATTGGACCTTTAATGACATGACTCATTCACATTGACAGCACCTGCCCCGGCAGTAATATCACTAATACACTTGCAGTGATCCACTACTGTCTGACCGTTTGTATATCGACTTATGGTGATGTAAGATAAGGTCACATCCATCCCTCAAGTCAACCTGTGTGGTCTGTTTCAATTTCAATTTGCTTATTCCATTTAATAAAAAACGTCACACTTTATGGTATTGGAAGTTGGGCTGCAACTAACGATTATTTTAATAATCAATGAATCAGATAAAAAAAAATGCATTAATTTACATCATCTCAATACATGCATACTTATTGTTTTAGTTAATAGTTGTGTAAAGGTAAGTAACCCAAATAGCAGATACAGACAAGATAACACAGACAGACACACACACTTATTCATTAAATTATTACCATCATTGTAGTAAGTGCAAGTTAAGTTCGTTTAGAGACCACACACTATATTTGTCAACAATAACTGATATGGGACAAAGCACATAATATATACATAACAGATTGAAAAATTAATGGGCCAAAAACGGCGAGTGAATAAAACCGTGTCTCTAGTCTTGCAAAGTATACCACACTTGCTTTATTACTGTTATTACCGAGCTAACGCTAGCTTGTCATGCTAGTCAGCTGGATAACGAGTAAACGGCAGCACCAGAAGAGCTACTGGAGGGACGGTACGTTCCTCACTTCAGAACGGAACAGAAGTAGGATAGTGTAGTGACTTTACCCTGCTGTTGAACTCCCTTCCTCCTCATCATACGTTTTAGGTGCTGACTCATCACCGTGGTGCGCCCGTGCCATGCCGTGTCGCTTTTGCTTATCTTGCAATTATCACGTTTCTGATTTATTTAGTGTGAAATGCTCCCACACCTTGGATGACTTGGGTCGTACTGATTTCTCTGCCTCCGCCATGTGTTTCAGAACAACGTTACAGGTCTCTCCGGTCTCTCTCCGTATTTCCTCTACCCCTGCTCTGCTCTTTTTTCTTTTCTTTCGCTCCGCGCCGCTCCGCGCCGCTCCGCGCCGCTCCGCGCCGCTCTGCGCTGCTCTGCGCTGCTCTGCGCTCAACTAAATTTTTTTTTTTTAATCTCCGCAACTAGGTGGCCTAATAGTTGCGCGACACAACGAATCGATAATTAAATTCGTTGCCAACTTTTTTTAGTAATCAAATTTTATCGATTCGTTGTTGCAGCCCTAATTGGAAGTGTATCAGAGTGATATTCTGGCCATCTATCAAGGTGTTAGAAAAGAACTAGGGGTGTCCCCGACTAAGAAATATGTAGTCGTATCTGATTGGTCAAGTCCTGCTTATATTTGACTGATCGTCGGATCGTGTATTTTTTCCACGCGGACACGAGTTTTCAGTTGTGCTTTTGCTTCATGTAGAAAAATAGCAAAAACATTATTGGTCGAGATACATGATGTGAATATCGCTTAGCTGTAGTTTCACACCAACGGACAGCACTATTTGTGTGTGTGTGTGTGTGTGTGTGTGTGTGTGTGTGTGTGTGTGTGTGTGTGTGTGTGTGTGTGTGTGTGTGTGTGTGTGTGTGTCATCGGAGCATACTCAGCGGGAGATCGATAGACAGATTACATCACTTACAGTAGTGAGCCTGCTCCCTTTTTTCTGGTTGTAAACAGAACTTTCAACCCAAATTCCATTTTACCCCATCACAAACCGAAGTGAAACAAGAGAGAAGTGAAGGGACAATATTGACATAGATCCGTCTATAAATTAAAAAACCATTTAGCGCTCCGCTCGCGCTAACTTCTTACGTGAGTGCTCTGTTTAGCAAATGTATTCCAACCACGTTTTCCACCCCTGCGACAATTGGACTGAGATTGGCAGTCCATTCAGGGTCCTTAGATCGAATCATCGAATAGTCGACTATTCGGGTTCACCCCTTGGAAAAAGGGGGGAAAAAAATAGATCTGGTGAGAGGAGTTTACATTTGACAAGCATGCTTCGTCCTTACACTGTGGCAACTTGAAGTAGCATGCAGCCTGTCCGCAGATCTGAGCTGACCTTAATCCACTCACAGTGATGAAGCCGTGAGCTGGGGAGATGACGCATCACAGCCGCGGACCAAAGGTCACCTCAGTCATGTCGTGTCATCTTCAGATGTAAACAGGAAGTACTCAACTACTGACTGCAAATGGTCAGCGCATGCTGGGAAAAACTGGCAATATAAATCTTGTTTTGTAAAACATCTAGAGATGCACCAATTGTAACTTTCTAGGCTGATTGCGATTTCCATTGAGTTAGGCCAGCCAATACCGATTTTTGTAGATTCCGATTTAATTTTTTCTAACCACTTTACAGCACACACCAATATTTATTTTCTATCTTTTCTTTAATAGAACATTTTTCGAACAGATAATGGATCACTATAAAATAGAACTATGGCCGAGCACGTGAAAACCAGCCAATTCCGGTCACCGGCCGGTCTATCTGTGCATCTCTAAAAACGTCTAATGGTTTGAACAAAAAATGTATTGTATCAAGAACCAACCATATACAGTAAAATCACATTACACAAATACTACAACAATCTAAAAGGTCTAGGCCTCCAACGCATGCATCTTCAGACTCCCTTGTGACTATCGCACATGCGCACATTGCTATGTAGACGAAACTAAATATCGTGCAGCCCTAGAACGAACAGTCGATCAGGTCGTCGCACGCACCTAAACCACCTCTGTAGCTGCAAGTTGCTCCTTGGCAGATGCTGATTGGTCTGCATTTAATCGAAGCCAGACAAGATGGATTTTCATGTCATATGTGATCTGTCACGGATCTGTCACAGAATTAGCAAGGCTTGGACCCATATGCAGAGTTGAAGGAATTTAATAACCAAACTAACAGAAAGGGTCCAGAGGTAGGCAGGCAGGCAGGCAAACATGAAAATAATCAAAAACCGGCAAGAAGGCAGAACACAAGACACGACGCAAGACACCGAAAGCGAGACAAAACATACAAATGCCGACAATGATGCGACACAAGACAAAGACAGCACAGAGACTAAATGCAAACGATAACGCGGCTTACAAGGGTGACACAAGGAAAAGGAACAGATGTAACGCATCAGGGCACCGCAGACAATCCTACAGGAGGGAAAACCCCAAACAGGAAGTAAGACAAGGGAGAAAAACAGACTTCAAAATAAAACCGGGAAACACCAACAACAGAAACTCACAATCGTGACCTGATCCAGCGATTCTCGCGTGATCTTGTGATATTGCGAGAATCCATCTGGCGTGCAAGGTGAGTTCTAACGGGACAAAAAACACACACAAGCACAGTGTGATAATCATTCAGGTTGGAAACAAGTCAGTCTAGATCAGCGGTCCCCAACCTTTTTTGCGCCACGGACCGGTTTAATGTCAGACAATATTTTCACGGACCGGCTTTTAAGGTGTGGGGGATAGATACACAAAATAAAATGATACGACCCGCATAAAAACTGTGGTATTTTCTAAAAATAATAATAAACGTGAATCCACTGTGTACTCGTATGCAACTTTATTAGCAGTTAACATCGCGCCAACAACATAACATGAGTAACTTCCCCTCTGCCCCCTAACACTCTCTGGTCGCTATGGTAACATTTAAACAAGCCTTCAAAATAAGAGAACAGAAAAACAAATATAAAGTGCATGAAAAATACAACTCACCATAACGCCAAATCAGTGGGAGCCCTGAGCTTGTTTCTCTGCAACGAGACGGTCCCATCTAGGTGTAATGGGAGACAATGACACCCGAAGTGTGTTGCTTATGTCCAGTCTACTCCGTAATTTTGTTTTGGTTGCTGTCACTGCAGAAAATCCCGCTTCACACAAATAGGATGTCGGAAATGGCAACAGGGTTTTCAGTGCTTTTGTGGCAATCTCAGGGTATTCTGCCGTGACTTTAATCCAGAACACCGGCAGTGTTGTTGTCTCAAACATACTTTTAAGTCCGCCGTCATTTGCGATCTCCAGCAGTTGATCTTCTTCTTGCATAGACATGCTGGATTCACCTGGTTTGTTGACAAATGGGTCGCGGATCCATTCCTTGGCAGTTCGTGGGTCTTTTGTGGTTGGGAAGTAGCGCTCGAACTCTTTTAAAAGCAAAGACAGGTGATCGTGCACCAGCTGGGAGAATGAAGGCTCCGGCTCAGTGTCTTCCAAAATCCCCGCGAATGTTTGAAACATGTCAAATATACCTCTGTTCACGCGCAGTCCCCACAAATCCAGTTTGGCTTTAAATGCGGCTATTTTATCTGCCAACTTGAAGACAGTTGTCATTTTCCCCTGAAGTGACAGATTGAGTTCATTAAGCAGGTTGAATATGTCGCACAAGTAAGCGAGTTTTGCGACCCATTCCTCGTCACTGAAATGTGCTGCCAGCGGTGACTTTTTTTCTGAGAGAAATCTCTGCAGCGGCTCTCGTAACTCAAACACTCTGGCCAGTGATTTCCCTCGGGATAACCATCTTATTTCTGTGTGTAAGAGAAGGTGTCTGTGCTCCGCGTCCATCTCCTCACAAAGCTGCTCGAACAGGCGCGAGTTAAGGGCGTGTGCTTTGATGTGGTTAATAACTTTAACGACATCATTCAATACGCTGTTAAGTTCCGGTGGTATTTTTCGGCTAGCCAGCATTTCTCTGTGAATGACACAATGCGTAGACTCACATTCAGGTGCAACCTCCTTAATCCGAGTAGTTAAACCAGACAGCCGTCCGGTCATGGCAGCAGCTCCGTCTGTGCATATGCCGACACAAAAGGCCCATTTCAGTTTTCCTGATATATAATCATCCAGCGACTTGAATAGTTCTGCGGCTGTGGTTTTGGATGGCAATGATAGTGCACATAACATATCCTCATGCACATCCTCCTGATAAAGATATTGCACATAAACAAGTAGTAATGCCTTGTTGTCAATATCTGTAGACTCGTCAACCTGGAGTGCGTACCACGGTGATGTATTAATCCTCAATGCGCCGAGTGACGGTGCTAGCCGAAAGAGGCACCTGTGCTATCTTTTTAACCGCAGCCTCTCCTAGAAGTTCACGGCAAATGTCTTTAGTGGCGGGCAGGATCAATTCTTCACCAATGGTGAATGGCTTCTTAGCCTTAGCAATACGATTAGCCACCAAGTATGATGCTCTCAGTGCACTCGCATTTGTTGATGTGGTGGCCCTCAGTAATTGCTTCTGTCCTTCTTGTTCATGCTTTTTTCTTTCAAAATACTGCGAAGGCTTGTCTTTTAATGCAGGGTGCTTGGTCTCCAAGTGGCGAAGCAGTTTTGAAGGCTTCATTGCCTCATTAGAGAGCCGGTCGCCGCATATAATGCAGAGCGGGCTTGGTGCGCGGGAATCACCTGTGCCGATAAATCCATATTTTAAGTAGGACTCCTGGTATTGTCTGTTAAATGCAGCTTTCTTTTTCTTGGAAGTTGTAGGTTCTTCTTCTGTCTCCTCACTGGGCCTTTTCCCCTTCCCAAAGAAACTTTCCAAAGACGTTTGTTTTTTACTCATTTTGCTAGCTTGTGGGTTTAATTTTAGAGGCAACGCATCACGTGACCGAGACAAGCGTCAAGAGTGAGTCATAGACGGATGTATCAGAGGGAATCCGGTAATTTTTCAAAATAAAACATCGTTCAGACTCAAATAATAAATAAAACGGAAATAATGTAAGTTATTTCTTCTTTCTCAGCGGCCCGGTACCAAATGACCCACGGACCGGTACCAGTCCGCGGCCCGGGGGTTGGGGACCACTGGTCTAGATGATCTAAACAACATTTGTTCTTGGTCAAACTGAAAGTGAGTCTACTTGGACTGTAATAAGCCCTCATTGCACAGGGAAACTGTATGTACAACTGTGGCAAGTAGTAGATCAAAGTTGAAGCAGGAAGTGGGTCATGGGTAAAAATTTGACGCTTTGTTTTCTCTTCCAAATAAGTTGGGCTAACCTAAAGGTTTATATGTCATTGCCTTCCAAGAGCTCACCAATTAACCTGGTTAGTACTATGTTATCAAAACCTATGGAACCAGTGGCCTGAGCTATAAGAATAAAATCCAAGTTTTAATACACAGCAGTTTTTCTTTATGTTTACGGGTTCAGTGAATAGCTTTCGTAGTTGGCGCCTTAAACGTCCACACCACCAGGGCCGGAACCCAGAAGGATGGTCGATTTTGTATGAAGTCCAGCGTATTTACATTAGGAATGGATGACTTCAGGGCGCGCATGGAGTGGAGGAATGATTACAATAACCAATAGCCTTCAGAACCTACTGTATGTCATGTGAGTATTGTATTAGGCGTTGATAAACGCACTAAAAAGCGATTATGCATCTTGATAATGCGCCAAAATGGCATACGAATTGGCGTGTCATAAAAACACCACTTTATGAGATAAGTCTGCATTTTCATCATTTCACAGCCTTAAAATGAATCAAAAGCGTAATATGACATTGACAAATATTAAATAGGTTATTCAATGCTAATTCTTAAACACAAAGCAACACATTATATCATCAATAATAATAATAATAATAACAACCTATCTTTAAAATCAATCAGTTATTCATGTTGAAGATAGTTGCAGCACAAAAGATGACCGTGTAGTAACTAACACTCTCAGTGTAGTTTGGGTATAGGCCTACAGAATATCTAATCCCCATGTTCAAGTCCAGCAGTAGCCTACTTTATCTCTGAAGGGGTTGTCAGTAATACTCTGTACTGTTTGATAATTATAAGTTTGTGTAATTTGGGCTTTCTGTAGCCAGTGACATTTCATTATTTGTATTTTATTTTCAATGCAGATGTATTGGAATTGTACATTTTTAGTTTTTATTTGAAGGCTGAGGCTTCATTAATAAACGTCTGGGCTACAGTATTGTGGCATAGTATCAGGACATCCTGGCTAGTGTCTGTCACGCACGGCTTGGGGCGAATGGCCGAATGATGGGTCTATTTGGGAGAAAGTCCAGGGCTGTCTTTTAGCCCCAGTCCGTCCCCGTCTATACCGTACTTGACTTCACATTGCCAGTCTTTCGCCGAAAGTTTCATGCAGTCTGTCTTACTCGCTTATTCTCTCTTTTAATGTCCTTACTGAATCAGCAAACTATTTCCACCTGAAAAGAGCTTTTTCTATTTCCCTCCCTCCTCTCTAAATGCTGACTTCTCCCATGCTGCGTTCCAATTACTTCATGCTGTCATAAAGCTGGGCTGCACCTCCTTATCGCTGTGGCAGGAGAAGGAGAGGGAGTAGGAGAGAGGTCTTCAGCTGGGCTTATCAAAATGCTAATGCATTTGAAAGGAAACATTAGTCTTCCTGAGAAAAGGTGGCTGGGAAAAAAAAGTGCATTATTAAACATCCGCCTGTTTCATCTTGTAAGAGTGGCACTATCTTGCCTCAGGATTGCCAGATGCTCAGGTGAACCTTTTGGCACATTCTTCATTCCCATAAGGGTTGTTGGGGGTGAGGAGCATTGAAATCCAATGAAAATTGCAGAGCACCCTCAATCATTCTAAGTAAGCGCTTTAAAAGGGATAGAATGGAAATGCACATTAGGAACAGGGAATGGAAACATGAGTAGCTGGATGGGCCCTGGGATGAGTTGACTTGATGTGTATGCTGGTCATGTGTTTTTTACAGTGCAGATATTAATCTGGACATAAGGTCTGTAGTGGATAAATATGTGTTGGTGCTATTTCATTTTTAAGTGGCAGAGTGAACTGAAGCCTCATAAGTAGGTCACGATATGCATGTCAAATCGAAAATCAATCTGCTACTTCTGCACGTCCGAAGGAAAAAAAAAAACGACACAGTGGGGCTTATTGGCTGGTAGCATGCAACTAAAGGCACTAAAGACAGTTAAGACAATATCAATATTATTGGCCAACAGTAGCTTGTCATCGATTTAGAAATTGCAGTACAGAAATGCCAAAGATGTGTTTAGGAAACAGTTTTGCGGCTGTGGCTCAGGTGGTAAAAGCGGTCACCTACTGATCGGAAGGTCGGAGGCTCGATCCCTGTCCCTGCAGTTCCATGCCGATGTGTCCTTGGGCAAGACGCTGAACCCCAAATTGCTCCTGATGATGCGCATCGGAGTGTAAATGTGTGTATGTGAATGTTTATCTGATGGCACCTTGTACGGCAGCCTCGGCCACAGTGTGTGTGAATGGTGAATGGTTCCTGTACTATGTTAAAGCGCTTTGAGTAGTCATTAAGACCAGAAAAGCGCTATATAAATACAGTCAATTTACACCACTTAGTGTGTCCACCATAGAGCAGGGATCAATGTAAAATGTCCCACTAGAGTGTATATTTTGATGACAAATCTTTAATAACCACATTTAACTGATTCCATTATTATTATTTTTATTTTTTTTAAAAGGAAATCATTATCTGTCTAATAAGATGTAATGAACTATTATTCAATCATTTCAGTGGACATCTGTACTTGTAATGTGTGCATGGCTTTGACCTCAGTTTACCTGCCAGTCGGTCTACTTTTTTTTTTTTTGGCTGAAAGATGCTTTCTCTCTTCTGTCATTCTGACTAACTACAGAGTATGACTTGCAAATCTCTGCACGTTTTCTCCACACACACGCACACACGCACACACACGCACGCACAAATTAAACTGGGCATCCAGTAAGAGGGTTTTACATGCCGTTTGATGTTGCATCCTGGCTGGTCCTTGGTAAGGAATTGGCTCTGTCCAGATGGAGTCTGGCAGCACAACATGCACTGAACACATTAGATAACTTGGACATCTCCCTCAACTGGCTCTCTGTGTGTGTGGAGAGAAGGGAGAAAGGGGAATGGAACAGCAGCATGCAAAATGGTACTGCACATCAAAGGGCTCTCCTGTGATACAAACAGAAGCTCAGTGTCTCACTTCTAATACGGGTGTGTGTGTGTGTGTGTGTGTGTGTGTGTGTGTGTGTGTGTGTGTGTGTGTGTGTTCCCTGAGTTCCCTGACACCTTGAAATCCACCCAGTAAATAACTGAGCCATCTTCTAGCAGACATCCATTTAGTTCTGGGCTCTGCTCCATCCATATGATACACCTCGACTTTATACGGTACTATGCATGGTTAAACACACTCATACACACAGTATATACCTTGGGTATAAGTGTCATGCTTCTCTTTGGAGGATAGGAAATCCTACCTCCTGCTTGGTAATGTCAACCAATTCACAAATATCCAGTGTGGATTTCAGTTTCTATTAGAAAAGCTCTGTGCTTGACGGGTCCTATCTGACAGCTTCCTGCTGTGTTGCCCAAGAGATTAACATGGTTTCATCACTTGACACTTCGCATATATATATATATATATATATATATATATATATATATATATATATATATAAAAATATATATTTTTTGGGCTTTTCCGCCTTTTAATTTGACAGGACAGCTAGGTGAGAAAAGGGAGAGAGAAGGGGAAGAAATGCAGGATATCGTCACAGGTCGGATTCGAACCCTGAACCCCTGTGTCGAGGCATAAACCTCTCAGTATATGTGCACCTGCTCTACCCAGTCATCCAACCCCGGCCACGTACGCATTTAACTTTAACCATCTGATGCGACTTGACACAAATGGATTTTCCTCTTCAGAAAGCGAAACCAAGAAAGTGTGTCTGTCAGTTGGGTAGAGAGGACCATGAGTTTGCAGTGTTTTTAGCGATTGCCGCTGTAATTTTAAGCCGAGAAAGTGACTAACGTCAGCTACTCCGCTGTGCTGTGGAGTAATGTCTGGCTATAAGATTAGCGTCTAGCAACATTGATGCTGTGTTCTCAACCTGGCAACATCCGTGAACTTCGAATCTGGGGGGGGAGGGGCTGGGGGAGGCGACTCTGTCCGGCATTATATAAAGTATAAAGTTAACAACAGTTTTCTGTCAAACGTGACACACCAGAAAAAAACAGACGGGCATACTTGTCTACTGGCAATGGGAAAGGAGATATGTTTAGCAGGTTTACCTGGTTTAAAAATCCTGCATATACACACATATATACACACATATAGCTGCTTTTTAAAAGCTTCAACAGAGACTGCAGAATGTAAGACAGTGGGAAGGGTGTTCCACAGATTTGGAGCCACCGCTTCAAAGGAACAGTCACCTTTATTTATTTTTTTTAAGCGAGTGTGTGGGACCACCAGTAATCCCTGGTTAGAAGACCTGAGGGACCTGTTAGTAGTGTACTGATGGAGCAGGTCTGAGATATAAACAGGTGCCTGACCATGCAAAGCTTTATAAGTCAGAACAAGAACTTTAAATTGGAACCTGAACTTGATCGGAAGCCAAAGTAATGAGTATAAAATTGGAGTGATGTGCGACATCCTGCTGGACCTGGTCAACAACCTTGCAGCAGAGTTCTGGACCAGTTGTAGACGGGTCTGGGACGACTTGTTGAGACAAGTGAAAATGGAGTTGCAGTAATCAAGCTGGGATGACATAAAACTATGAATGATATCTCCAGCTCAGAATGCGAAACAACAGCTCTAAGTTTGGCAATGATTCTTAATTGAAAGAAACATGTGCGGGTCAGTGATTTGATATGTTGATCAAAATACATGTTGTGATCAAATATAACACCAACATTTCTCAGTTTGGACTATACCGCTAAAGAAAGGGACCCCAAAAGCTGAATAACCTTGGAAGCTGTAGTGTCCGGAGCAACAATAAGGACTTTGGTCTTATCTTCGTTAAGCCGTGGGAAGTTGTTTGCCAGTCAGTCCTTGATGGAAGTCAAACATTTAAGCAATTCCAAGACTTTGTCAGTCTCTTCCGTGTTAAAAGAGACATACAGCTGGATGTCATCTGCATAGAAGTGATAACGGCTATCTCCAAATTGGCTAATTATATGTCCCAGCGGAAGGATATACAATGCAAATAAAATCGGACCTAACACAGAACCCTGAGGCCCCCCACAGGAAAGGGCAGCAATTTCTGAACAACAGGGACCAAGTGACACAGAAAAACTCTGAAAATCTGAAAGATAGAGATGCATCCTTTATCTTTATATCCAGTTTAAGGTAGGAACTCCGCTAACTATCCTCTTCCTGTTCACTTATGAATTTGATTTGTATTGATGTTATTGTTAACCCTCTCTAGGGTATGAGGGTGTTTTCAGACTTTCAGACAGATTTTGGCATGCTCTAAACATAAATTCAGCTACAATAATGTATACCATATTTTTTGGACTATAAGTCGCTCCGGAGTATAAGTCGCATCAGTCAAAAAATGCGTCATGAAGAGGAAAAAAACTTATATAAGTTGCACCGGACTATAAGTTGCATTTATTTAGAATATAAATACAAGAGTTATTCAACTACACAATAGCACACAGAACAATACGCTGAATACGGTAGGTGTCCGGTATGTTAACCTAACACATTAACAGTTATTGAACTATACAATAGCACACAGAACAACTAGCTACCAGGGCGTGGAGCATGGAGGTATTAAAAGGCGTGGAGACGTAACTGCACCGTGAACGAGCCCCTCCCGACTCCTTCCTCCAGCTCTGGCCGTCTTGCTTTCAGCCCACGATTAGCCGATTAGCTTTCTTTGTTTTCTTCATTGCAGTAAGAGTCACCTTTTTGCGAGTCTCCCTCATAAGTTTCTCCCTCATTTCAAACTCTCTTTCTGCTGCTCGATTACTGTTTTTGGCTGCATATTTTACTACCTGCAGTTTATCTCTTTTCTTTCTCAGTTGTCTTTAGGAGGAGCGTTCTAGTTGTCCCAAGCCTAGAGCGCCCTCTCGCGGCTGTAGACGGTAATGTTTTCAGTATGAATTAACATGTAAAAACATGTTAAATTATATATATTTTGATATATAAGTCGCACCTGACTATAAGTCGCAGGACCAGCCAAAGTAGGAAAAAAAGTGCGACTTATAGTCCGGAAAATACGGTAATTAGAATGTTTATCATGGTTTTACCCAAAATAACAAGTTGTAAAAAGTAGTTTCAGAAGTGTGCTGGATTTTGTGAAAAAAAACTTTACCATATCCATTGTCACAAACTGTTTCGGCCACTTGAGGTGATTGTGTGAAGTCTAAGGTATATATCAAGCACAATTGCTTTAATCTGCGCCATTGTTTTTAACAACTCATTTGCAATCTAAAAAAATATGTTTGTTGTTTTGTGACCAAGAGTTGTCGTTGGGAGGGGTAATTTCCACTGAATATGCAAAAGGAAGGTTCACAGCTAATCCCAGGTAAATGGGACTGCAGAGAGAAAGCTCAGTGCCCAAGGGCTGGACAGACATGGTCGCAGACATGGTCCTCCGAAGTCCAATGACGTCATTGGCGTGCATATTAATTAGCCATGTGGATTTACCACTGGTAGAGAGGAGAGAATCTTTTGTCCCCAAATTTAAAAAGATTTGTGTCAAAGTAAGAAACCGACTATGTAGCTACAGACAGCAGACTGAAATGTAACTTTCTACGTGTTTATACAGGTACATATTGATACAGTATTTGCTTTTTACTCACAAAGTTTTCATTGCGCTTACAGTAACGAGCCTAGTTGTCATGTGCACCAGGGGCCGTTGCTAATCCTTTCTGTATCGTTCCCAGTTAGGTAGGCTACATCGTGTGCTGCATGTTGAAACACACTGTACTTCTCGGCTCTGCTGCGCGGAGCGCGGGCATCAGTGTGCAGAATGTCGTCCATCTTCCAAAATACAAAGCTTGTATCCAAATGAATTATGTCCGAAGCTGCATGGCATTATAGGCTGTCTGGTTTACTAAGGCGTAGTCCAGTGTGACCTAGATCCTCCCGCAAAACCGAAGCTAATCGGCATGTCAAGAGAGATGCAAAAAATGTATTTTTATTCTGCTCTCGACCCCAGAGGGTTAATGTGTTATGAACTTTTGTTTTGTCCTGTTTGCTTCTATTGTGGCCATCTTATACTGTACATAATGCAGAAACCCTCCACACCTATAATCCGACTTTAATTCAGCATATATGCTTTTTGCTTTTATGGTATGACAACTGAGCAGAAAGACTCTTTTGTTTTTGTTTTTGGCTGTAAAAAAAAATGGTTTTGGAGAAATGTGTCTCCTAAATGGGGGACAAACGATGCTTAAGCATCCAAGTATAGAGTTGTGATTCTCTCCTCCTGGGTAATCCTCAAGATGCTGCATCATCTTCCCTTCCTCCTGGTGCTAATTGATACACACATGTATGGTACGTGCACGTACATGTCCGATACACATGCGCACAAGAGTGCACGCACGCACACACTGCCGCATTTATCTCCTGTGAGACCAATTACCCATTGACTGAATAACTGGAACTGCCACAGCTGTCAGTGCCAGCCATATTGCCACGGAAAGATGGCTACTACACTGTACACACACACCCTCGTTCTTCTATCTGTGTGAGGACTTTATTTCCAGCCACCCTTACATGGAGAAATTATACTGGCATAAAGCAGGATGTGTAAACCCTAACCCTCTAGCACTGAACTCCAGTGGATTTATGAGGACTAGCTCTGAACTCCGGTGGATCAATGAGGACTGTGGTTAACTGCTCCTCAGATCTCTGCAGGGTAAATCCAGACAGCTAGCTAGACTGTCTAATCTGAGTTTTCTGTTGCACAACTAAAAATAAAAACATACATGTTCCACCAAAACAAGTTCCTTCCCAAGGCTATTTTGCAGCGGCTCCGTCCAGAGCTTAGCGCCACCCAAGACGATGGTGATTGGTTTAAAGAAATGCCAATAAACCAGAGCACGTTTTTCTCCCATCCTGGAATGCTGTGTGGACTAGCCAGACCCTCCTCCGCAGTGCTGTGGAGGAAGGTCTGGCAAAGCGAGACTATGTTCCCAGTAAAAGGATGGAAATCAGGATAGGTTGTTATGGTTTAGGTTGTTATGGTTAAGATTATTATAAATCAAATCAAAGTCAGAACAATTCTACAATTCATATTAACCAAGAAGCCAAAGAGGTTACATTCTCATTTATTTATGTGTATATATTATGTATTTATGTTTTGTTTGTGAGGTATCTTAAAAGTAAGATTTTGATCAAATCTGATGGGCAATTGGACCATGGGCCAGGTGCCTAGTTTTATTGATTTATACATTTTTTTTAAACATTTTTAGTAATTATGCTGATTGTACTCCGTTTAAAGGATCTGGCATATCTCAGGATTGTTTGTGTATTTTGCACCACACACACACACACACACACACACACACACACACACAGGCAATGATGGCGATCAGACGGGCACCTCTGTCATCTCGTCTCACAGTATCTTTTTAAAGTTATTTAGGCCATTATTATACACCATCCGGAAAAATACTGAGGCCTGGACCTTGTTGACCTCAATGCTTTGTACGGCCACGCATCCGGGTGGTCTTTTTTTCATGCGGAAGTAACATTCCCTTACAAAAACAACTACAGGAATGTGATTTTACTCAAAGGCCCCTATCTTGCACCCGGGCAGCGCAAAGCCCGACGCAAGTTTCTTTGCTGGTTTAAGCCGACACAGTTTCCCATCCATAAATCCACGTCGTTAAAATAGCAAACGCACCTGCGCCACCCATGGGCGTGCTAGTCTTCCAGGGAGGTGTGTTCAGGTGCATTCCTGGCATATCGCTATCTTGAGGCAGCGGAAAGTGATTGCGACTAAGGATGGCATATTAAGAATTTTACAATGGTGATAAGTATTGTGTTTTCTGTCTAGCACTTTGAGGGACTGTTGATACAGAGAGAGAACAGGCTTAAGGTTTGTATCTTTTGCTTGCGTCCAGCTTGTCATACAATATAGTAGATGGGAGGGTGATCATTGAATCCAAATATAATTTTGCTTCTGAACTTGGTGGGCAGCTTCTTAAATACCTAAAATTTGGCTAGATTGTATTTAGTTATTCACATTACTTTTTTCACTTGTTTTTCGACAAGTCAAGACTAGGTGGAGTCAAGGACGATACAGAGATATTTGACATGAGCGACAACTTGAATATTCTCACCAGACACAGACTTTGTGATCACAGTCAGATGCGGAGTGTCTTTGTAAAAAAAAATTGCAGTTTTCTTTACATTTAGACACAGGTGAGAAGGTTTAAGCTATGTAATTAAATTTGCCATTGCTGCGTTAAGTTTAAAAGTATGGAGCTAAATCGGGGCCAAATGTTTTGTTCATTCGAAAAAAATATATATAGTTGAAAAAATAAAGCTTGAAATTGAAAATTTAAGTTTTGGTCAAAACTTGGAAAAAATAAAACCATGTATTTGAACTAAAAATAAGTGTACCAATTTTTCTTTCAGTTTGAATAAAATATAGATTCAATTCTGGAATTATTTTGAATAAATTATAAATTTTCATTTTTCACTTTTATATTTGTTTTCAGTTCCACATTTCATGTTTTCAGATTCAAAAGTTATTTTTTTACGGCTTCAAATCTTTTTTTTTTCGGTTTCAGATCTGTTTTTCACTTTCAGATTTTTTTTTTCGGTTTGAGACTTTTGGCCCTGATTTGGCGTGGGGGGCGTGGCTTCAACTCAGAGGGGCGTGGCATTATGAGTGACAGCCTATCAAAGAAGGCAGAAGACTCCTCTGTCATGTTGACTTCAGGAAATGGTGTTACTGTGAGAACTATGACTGAATGCTTTCTATCCACTATATACATGTGATTTTTACTTAATAAACTGATGCCAGTGACAAAGTTCCATTTAAAAAAAATGTTTTGGACAACACATGGTACCAATTACATTATAAGAGCAATAAACTGTGCCAGATTGTGCAGTTCAGCAGGAACAATGACTTCTCCCACTTCCATGTATGACTTATAGCACCACAGTATTCACTGGCACCAGCCCACAGGTAGGACATGTGAAAGATATTAGCATTTTTGAATAGATACTTTGCGACGTTATCCCCTCAGTGGCATTTTTTTTGTGATTAACACATAAAAGGAAAATAGGTGGACAGCTGGACAAAGCTGGCAATCAAGCATCGCTAGCACTAAAGTTAGCATTAACTAACGTTAGCTTCACACTAGCTGGTGTTTTTACACTAATTTCAGTGTCCAGCTCAAGTTTTTTTTTTACTTTAACGTGTATTGGTCTTTGTTAACCTCGGTTTGTCAGAATGACCATAACTTGACACTGGCTGCAGTGAAGAAGGTCTCCTTTTATAGAGTAGACAAATATGACTTTACATTAATGCTCTAGCCTGATAAATTACGTTTTACACTATAACGTTACATGTAACAGCATGACAGTTATGCCTTACAAAATATGCCAAGTGGGCAAACTTTGAAGGCTTCTACCACAGCCTAACTTAAGTATCAGAATACACTAACTTGTCTTTTTGTATTTGTATGTCTTACTGTCTGTTTTCTGGACCGTGTGTATCCGTAATAAAAGCTTTGATTGATTGATTAACAAAGCGGACCAGGACAAGTTATGTTGTTTAAACTAACCATGAAAAGGTAACACTAGCAATGTTAGTTATCTATAATGTTTTACATTTATAAGGCTGTACGGCTGCAGGCAGCCACTGTCGAGTTATGGTCATTCTGACAAACAGAGGTTAACAAAGACCACTACACGTTAAAGTCAAAAAACTTGAGCTGGACACTAAAATTGGTGTAAAAACACCAGCTAGTGTGAAGCTAACGTTAGTTAATGCTAACTTTTGTGCTAGCGATGCTTCATTTCCAGCTGTCCACCTATTTTCCCTTTGTGTTAAAAATGCCACTGCGGGGATAATGTCCCAAAGTATCTATTCAAAAAGGCTAATATCTTTCACATGTCTTACCTGTCGGCTGCGCCAGCAGGTTGCCTTGGCGGAGCGGACGCTATGCTGACTGCCGAGTGAATACTGTGGTGCTACATTTAATGTCATACATGGAAGTGGGAGAAGTCATTGTTCCTGCCGAACTGCACAATCAGTTTATTGCTCTTATAGTGTAATTGGTACCATGTGTTGTCCAATACAATTTTTTAAATGGAACTTTGTCACTTGCATCAGTTTATTAAGTAAACATCACATGTATATAGTGGATAGAAAGCATTCAGTCATAGTTCTCACAGTAACACCATTTCCTGAAGTCAACATGACAGAGGAGTCTTCTGCCTTCGTTGTTAGGCTGTCACTCATAATACCACGCCCCTCTGAGTTGAAGCCACGCCCCCCACGCCAAATCAGGGCCAAAAGTCTCAAACCGAAAAAAAAATCTGAAAGTGAAAAACAGATCTGAAACCGAAAAAAAAAGATTTGAAGGCGTAAAAAAAATAAGTTTTGAATCTGAAAACATGAAATGTGGAACTGAAAACAAATATTAAAGTGAAAAATGAAAATTTATAATTTATTCAAAATAATTCCAGAATTTAATCTATATTTTATTCAAACTGAA
This sequence comes from Perca flavescens, assembly GCF_004354835.1. Taxonomy (NCBI): domain Eukaryota; kingdom Metazoa; phylum Chordata; class Actinopteri; order Perciformes; family Percidae; genus Perca; species Perca flavescens. The sequence continues at coordinate 25,663,647 of NC_041345.1, read as the reverse complement.
AGAAAAATTGGTACACTTATTTTAAGTTTGAATACATGGTTTTATTTTTTCCAAGTTTTGACCAAAACTTAAATTTTCAATTTCAAGCTTTATTTTTTCAACTATATATATTTTTTTCAAATGAACAAAACATTTGGCCCCGATTTAGCTCCATATAAAAGCTGCTTCTATTTTGGTTTTTGCATGGACATATATTATAGTATCATCGGCATACATCTGAACTTCACACCCTGTACAAATTGATGGCAAGTCATTTACGTATTTGCTAAACGAGAGGTCCTAAGATGGAACCCTGGGGCACACCCATCTCATTGATCATAAAGGGTGATGTTTCACTATCCACCGTTACACAGTGAACCCTATCTGCGAGAGATAGGACTTCATCCAATTCAGCATGTTAGAGAATTTTTTTTTAAATTGGCTAATCTAGAAATGAGTATTTGATGTTTAACAGTATCAAATGCCTTTTTTAAAATCCTTTTCAGTTTAAGTTCTCCAAGAGGAAGCAATTTGCCGTCTCAGTGGAATGGTTTACTCTAAAACTAGGGCTGTCAAAATAACGCGTTAATTTCGATTAATTAATCTGAGAAAAAATAACGCGTTAAAAAAAAACTGCAACAGGCAGTCCGGGGTAACACAGCCCACCTCCACTAGTAGTCTTACCCGGTGACAGCAGGCTGGATTGTCCACAGCAATATTTCCACAACAACAAAAACACAGCACAGCAGTCTCTGAACTCGCGTTGGGAGTTTCGTTGAAGTTGGATGTAGTCCAGTTTGTTTAATGAGCGGACACTTGTTAGCTTTCCACCGGCACACTCGTTCAACGCTCCCCGCTGATGAGGTTACTTTACCTGCCAGAGGCATCGAGCAACAACGCTGGTCTCCGTGCAGACGAAGCTCGCGTAGTGTGTCGAGTATTGCGTCCGTAATAAAGTGTCCTGCATATTCTCTGACGTGTTCCAATGTATCCCGGTGGTACATGTGTGCGGTAGTTTGAATGTACATAATTGTTCTAAAATTTCCGTCGGGATGAACAGTTTCTGCTCCTGCTGAGAAGCTAAGCGAGGATTCAAGACTGCTGACACTCGTTTTTTCCTCTGCAATCCCCGGAAAAAGCAGACAGTCCAACCCCCTTTGGGCTATGCGGAAGTGGCTCCTAATACAGGCGTACAGGCTGTAGTCTTTTGCCTCTGGGCAAAAAAGCCTCAGATGACGCAAAAATCGTCATTTTGCGTCATCTGAGGTTTTTTCCAGACCCACAATACAGAGATCTCCCCTCTCAGGGGGACATGAGGAAGGGAAGCATGGTCATTCAAAAATACTACCGGGTTTCTACTGATATAAAGCTTAATGCTAATCGGTGAAGTTTCCTTTTAAACATGAGTGTTGCCAAAAGGGACGTTGTAGAGTGCCCTGTGGTGGACAAACACTCATAACATGGTTGTAGGGTGTTTCGTCCATTTTTATTTGATTTTTAAAAAATATTAATTTATCAGTAATTACAAATGCCAATACCGATAGTTTGGAAAATGATAAACGATAATATTGACCGATAATATCTCTAGTTTCCGTATATCACCATTTATCCAGGGCAGTCACTTTTTAACTTTACGGATTTTGAATCGTGGATAAAAACACATGGGTCAGCATCCACATTTGTGCCGGACAGTAGTTCATTCCAATTAATGTTCCTAATTACATTTTCATAATTACACAATTCACTCTTAGGTATTCTAAATTGGCTGCGCTTTGCGTTAGATAACATATATGCCCTTTCTTTGTGAGTTTTCTAGCTAAAAGGATTATATCATGATCTGATAGACATGTGATCATGTCTGGTTTGTTGCTGAAAATTAAATCGATTTGTGTTCTGGATGATGGAGTTATCCTAGTCGGTCCCTTCACTAACTGCCTGAGATCAAATTTATTTGTGATTTTTTCTATGCCTTTTTAGCTGACTTATCATCCCAGTTTATATTAAAATCACCCATTATAATTACTTCCTTCTCTGTGCTGCATTCTCTTAGTGTAGCATTTAATTTTTCAAAGAAAACCAATTTTGCAGAGGGTGGTTTACAGTATATACACCAATGAGAATAAAACACATTTGCGGTGACGGTGTTACGTTTAAACAAATACATTCTATGTCATCAGGGCTCCAGACTGCAACCAAATGGTCGCATTTTGCGACCAAAATTTGAGAGTGTGCGACTGAATTTTACATCCAGTCGCACATGTGCGACCAGCAAATTTGTCCCTGTTTTTTACACGTTAAATGTCGAAATGTAGGTACCTGAGCGCGTATGCGCAAGCTTATCTGTCCTCTCTGAAAATTGACAGAGAGGGGTGCTCTGACACAAACACACACACTCGCACACACACGCAGAGGTGCGATCGGCGCAAACTACGTCGGCTGTTTTGTTGAAGTCACAGTGATTGATGCCGATAAAGTGGTTTCAAGTATGGTTACAGTTTTTAAAAACTTCACCCAGACAGCGTTTGCTGCTATATGATATTAAAAACAGCCACGGTGCTGTTGACGTTACACTTCCTCTGAGACAAGCAGCAGGCTCAACAGTGTGCAACTGGGCCCTGGTGACTGACTGACAGGCTGAGGTTGTAAGGCAAGGCAACTTTATTTCTACAGCTTCTTTCAGCAACAAGGCAACTCAAAGTGCTTTACATGAAAATATGAAGAGCAAATGAAAACGGTCATGATGAAAATACAACAGGCTGAACAAGTTACAGTGAGTAAAAAAAATGAATAATTAAAGCTGCGAGCAGCGATGGACGGGTCCCTCGCGCCTCTGCACGCATCGGGGTTACCAGCGGACGCCGCTCCTTGCAACCATGCATTTGCGCGGCACTCAGACACCGCAAATCATCAACAATAAAAAGGGAACTCCCTGCCGAGTTCAACGATACCTCACACAAGACTCTACGTCATACGGTTCATTAATTGTGGCCGTGGCTAAAGCATAGGGGGCGGGTCAAACCATCACCAATTAAAAAGGAAGTCTCTGCTGAGTTCAATAATACCTCACATAAGACTACCTTAAATGGGTCAGCATGTATGAAAGGGGGCGTGGCTTTAACATAGGGGGCAGGCCAAACCATCACCAATGATGAAGGAAGTTTCTGCTGAGTTCAATGATACCTCACACAAGGGTATACCTTAAACCAGGGGTCACCAACCTTTTTGAAACGGAGAGCTACGTCATACGAAGGGCTACCAGTTTGATACACTCTTCTGAAATAACAAATGTGCTCAGTTTGCCTTTAGTTATGTTATGTTATGTTATATGATTATTAACAATTAATGATACTCATCTATGTGAAGACACTGATCATGTTAATGATTTCTCAATATAATTGTCAACAATGACAACAGACAATATCAATATTCCATTTTAATTTTTAAATTTTTAAGTTATGTGGTCCTTGGGGGCTACCTGGTGCCCGCGGGCACCATGTTGGTGACCCCTGCCTTAAACGGTTCAAATGTTATGAAAGGGGGCGTGGCTTATGCTTAGGGGGCGGGCCAAACCATCACCAATAAAGAAGGAACTCTCTGCTGAGTTCAATGACACCTCACACAAGACTCTACCTTAAATGGTTCAAATGTTATGAAAGGGGGCGTGGCCTGAGTAAGTGGGCGTGGTCATATTATAGGGGGTGGCTCAGTATCACACGTAGACCACACATTCTGAGTTTCATGCAAATCGGATGATGTTTGTCATATAAGGCACATTTCATGTTGCCAGCGGGGGGCGCTATGACCAAAAGTCAATTTTGGCCTGTAGGTGTCCTCAGGCCTGGACCCTTGTCAATCTTGAGAAATTTCGGACAGATACGACAACTTACACTCAAGTTACAACAACTTCTTTGTTCATCTCTAAACACTCAATATGGCCGCCACGCCACGCCCACACCATCTGATGAAATGTTTTTCTTTTAATACATTTTCATCGTTAAGGTGTTGGGATGGTACAGACCAAGTTGGAAGTCCATCGGATGAAATCTCTAGGAGGAGTTCATTAAAGTATAGCACCTTGACTTTTAGGCCTACTTCCTGTTGCTACTAGGGGGCGCTATGACCTTAAGTAAATATCGGCCTTTATTTGTCCTCAGGGTTGGACTCTTATGAATCCTGAAAAGTTTCGAGGTAATCCGACAACGTACACTCGAGTTACACACACTTCCTGTTTCGGCGGCAAAACGCACAAAATGGCCGCCCCGCCACGGCCACGCCCTATGAAGAAAAGTTTTTCTTTTAACAACTTTTCATCTGTAACATCTTAAGATGGCACAGACCGAGTTTGAAGTTGATCGGATGAAATCTCTAGGAGGAGTTCGTTAAAGTACCACACCCACTTACTCAGGCCACGCCCCCTTTCATAACATTTGAACCGTTTAAGGTATACCCTTGTGTGAGGTGTCATTGAACTCAGCACAGACTTCCTTCTTCATCGGTGATGGTTTGACCCGCCCCCTAAGCTTAAGCCACGCCCCCTTTCATAACATTTGAACCATTTAAGGTTGACCTTTGTGTGAGGTATCAATGAACTCAGCAGAGAGTTCCTTTTTAATTGGTGTTGGTTTGGCCCGCCCCCTATGCTTTAGCCACGCCCCCTTTTATAACTAATGACCCGTTTGATGTAGACCCTTGTGTGAGATATCATTGAACTCAGCAGAGACGTCCTTATTCATTGGTAATGGTTTGGCCCGCCCCCTATGCTTTAGCCACGCACCCTTTCACAGCTGATGAACTGTATGACGTAGAGTTTTTCCCCTACTCTATCTTTCCTAAAGGCATTATAGCCGGGGATAGACAGGGCAGAAGATGGGGAGTTTTTATGTAACTATGTCTCCGACAAACTGATAAAATCTAGGTTAGAATCTTTAATTTTATCACTTTTTGGGATAATGCTGCGAATATTTAGGTGCCCCCCCAAGCAGACGACGCACGCTGCCCAGGGCCTGAAATTAACACCCCCGACCACCAGCCAAATACGGGTGAATTTTGCAATTGGCGGGTAACACTGTCAATCTACCTGCCACATTGGCAGGTAGCCAATGAGAATTGAGTGATTCAGACGCGTAACTATCGGTAAGCAGGGTACGCGGTTGCTTCTCGGACCAATCAGGGGCCCGCATCACTGGAAGATATACATTGATTGACAGCCGGGGACCCCTATTGCTTTTTCATTACTCGGACAATCCCAGCAGTCCTACGTGCAGCCACTGACCAACCGGGAGGCAGAATTACAAATCCCACTATGGCCACGCCAAGACCCGCCCTACGAAGCAGCTTAGGGTTAGGGGATTGGTCAGGGGATAGGACCTACGATACGATACAACTTTATTGTCAGCCAAAGGCTGAAATTCTTTGTACATTTAAGCATGGACGCCTGGCCAATAGTGGTGTGTGAACGCTATTGAAGGGTAGGTCTTGGCGTGGCCATAGTGGGATTCGTAATATCGCAAGTGGGAGAGGGAACAGGTCAAATTAATCTCCTTGTTTCTGGTTTCTGTTATGAAGACGAGCTGTGTGTGACTTGAACATCTCACATTTACCAACAAAACGTGCAGCGAAAGACCGTGCAAAACATTTCAGACCGCCCTGCCAACATGTATACATTTTTACATCAATGTACGCTGTAACGATTTTTCACTATAAAGTCGCTGTCGGCTCTCTGCAGCAGGCGGGTCTGCTGCTCCGTTCTCCCCAGATTAGATGTACATGATGACCTAAATTGAGGACAGCTCCAACAAACTGTTGCTGGTTTTGTGGTTCTATTCTACATGAATTCGCTAGAACTTGTGGGTCCTCGTGACTACAGCTGTCAGTCATGGCCACAACCGTGCCGCAACAAATCCGGACCTGGTGGGTATTGACGGACGGCGGAGCACGCAGCCGACACACAGCGGAGCCGGTCCGCAGACGTTCCGGAGTAAGGGTGGTCTTTCCTGGAGCTCTGTGGAGGTCTGCCAGCTCCGAGACCTGGTCTTTCCCCCCCCCTCCCCCAACGCTGCCTTTCGGCACGACACCGCTGTTGGTTGCACACCAATGATTGTTTGCAGAAATCCCCTCGGTGTGGCACGGATCCTAGTAGCTGGTCTTTCCAAAGATGACTGGACAGCACTGTCAGTTTTATTTTTTAAATTGTCCACAAATGATTGAAGAGGTGCCTCGAATGTTGTGTCCTCTAGTAGTTTATTTATTTATTTACTTTTTTTTTTGAGGATCCCGAAAATGCTATCCAGCTCCCTCTCCAAAGACTCTGTCCCTGTGCCTGGACAGATTGAACATTAATTGAATTGCCCTTCTGTCTAGTGTTGATGGCAAGTGAAACAGGAGAAACTGGATCAGTCTGAAAAGTTGTGATAAGTATACTTACTGGGCCCAGCTGATGTGTCGACAGCCTCCTCTTCACTGGACTTGCGGGCGTTGTCACCTTTTGTTTTTCACTGTGATTGTCTTTAGGCATTCTACCGCTATACTTCAGTCTTATGGAACACACTTTTATCATGGCCTTGACATTTGTTTTGTGGTTTATGCGCCAATTTATTTCCTTTTGTTTTCTTTAAAGCCAGTTTCACCTGAGATGATCTTCGGTGCCGGAGCAGGAGATTCTCCATCACCGCACTCTTCTTTTTGGGGAAAAAAGACAAAACATAACATTGTCCATCTTGAATAAAATGTACTACTTGGTGAAGTTTCAACATTCTCAGACTGAAAGAACTTCGTAGTGGGGGTGGGGGATTTGTACTCACCCAACACTGACTTTGCAGACTGATCTCATAAAGTGGCGTATGTATGACACGCCAATTTGTGTTATCAAGACGCATAATCGCTTTTTAGTGCGTTTATCAACGCAATTCGCCTGCCATTGACCTACATTACGAGGGAATTATCGCCGTAGCGAGTAGTATAAAGGGATCTAAGTCCGCGGAGGTAGGTTGGGGTGGTGGATGGGTAAAACACAGGACTTTCACCCAGGAGAGCCAGGATTGCGTCCCGCGTGTGGTGATTTTCAGCCTTTTTTTTTTTTTTTTTAAGCCTTCCCCAATGTTTCTTCCCTAAACCCAACCGTTTATTGTTTTCCTAATCGTGTTTTTGTCGGGGTTTTTTTTTCCCGTGGTTTTTGTGATACTAAAGCCTTTCCCCTTTTTTTTTTTTTTTTTTTTTTTTTTTTAACGCGTGTGATGTTTTTCCCATCACGTTCTCGCGACTACGTGCACTGTTGCCATTTGATGCATTGTACCAGAGTTAGCATTTCATTGAGTGATGGCTTTAACTGAAAATGCTGACTGTCCAAAGGTTGTATAACGGAAGGGTACAGTGCAGTTATTGTATGGAGGCTGTTCTGGCGGATCTTACAGAGCTAACAGAGCAGAGATGGACAAAATCATGTAAACAGGTGGTGTTTGTAGACCGGTTTTCCATACCTGGCCAGATAAAGGTATTGAGCAGGACACTTCTACCAAGTCCAAAATGTTTTTTTTTTTTTTTTTTTTTTTTGCATCCTCCTGATTTCTTTGTTGGATCAACAGATTCAGTTCACCTGGATTACCATAAAAGCAACATTCCGGTTTAAAATGGGGATTAAACAATCCCCAAGAACCATAAAAGTCTGTGATAAGTGCGTAAATGAGAACTGCTGCTAACACACAGGTCCGTCCCGCCTGCCGCCGTTCTTTTTTTCTTCATATTTTAGAGGTTGGTCAACAAAAAGTAAGCTGCATCACTAGACTCTTCTATGATGCCTCCACAGAGTCTGTGTTGCAAACTGACCGACTGTTTTGGGCGTCTTGACTGCTGTGCAGTAAAGGCCAAACATGAGCGCCGCTGACATAATCACTGTTGTGGCAACCAATTAGCAATGTGTGCTAAACTGGGCGACTAAACTATGAGTCATTTTGTATTGCAGCACTCTGAGCTTTCACTTGTGTTTTGCACAGGCTGTATGTGCACTCAGTGGCTTACTATGGCTACTGGACTGCTTCTGTTCATCTTTACCAGGTATGAGCCAGAAGCCTATTACATCACACAGGCGCTGAGAGTAAAAAAACAAACATCTTTCCCCTTCTGTTTTTCCTATTCCCACGATTCTGCACCCACAACCTTTTTTTTTCCATTTGTTTCCCTTCAAAAGATGTGTTCACCATCAAAGACGCGTATATGTTTTTTTTAGGGATAATTGATCTCCATGTTGGCCTTCTCCAGGGATCTAGATAGAGCCTTTTTCACCACTTATCTGTAGGAGCAACCTTTCATTTCCAGATAGAAGCCCATGTTAATAAAAACAATAAATAATCCAATATGTTTTTAACTAGACACTATAGTAGTGGAACAAGAGGACATTATCCTTATTTTTGATCATTTGGGATTGGTGATGGATGGAATATAATTTACTTGGTTGGGTAAATGGAGTTTGAGTAAAATTTAGAAAGACATTCTAAATATGTAAATAGGTGGTTGGGAAATGGGAAAATGCTTTGCATTTGTTAGTAATATATTTCCTCCTGGGCACCAAAACATAACTCTTGTAGATTAAACTGGGCTTGCTGGACATTTCCAAGCCCACAGTAGGGCTGAACGATTATTCAAATTTAAACCAACATCGCAATGTAACATAACTCAATTTTCAAATGGCAAAAGCTGTGATTACATTGGTTTTCTTGCACAAGTTGAATGAGCTTTTGGGATTACATTTCACTGGAATTGTACTTGGTATGATTTCAATCAGGAGAGACTTCATTTAAAGGTCTTATGACATGGTGCTCTCTGGATGCTTTTATATAGGCCTTAGTGGTCCCCTAATACTGTATCTGAAGTCTCTTTCCCAAAATTCAGCCTTGGTGCAGAATTACAGCCACTAGAGCCAGTCCCACAATGAGCTTTCCTTAGCATGTGCCATTTCTCTGTCTGTAGCTATTGAGGAGGAGAGAGGGGGGGGGGGGGGGCCTTGACCAGCTTGCAGCCACGGTTTTAGCTCTATTTCCTCATGGGCGGGCCAAATTTGCTGGGCAGCTGTGGGCGGCAGCCAAAGCAGAGAAAGGGGAGGTAACCTTTCCCCTTATGACATCAAAAAGGGAAGATTCCAGATCGGGCCATCTGAGCTTTCATTTTCTCAAAGGCAGAGCAGGATACCCTGGGCTCGGTTTACACCTATCACCATTTCTAGCCACCGGGGGACCATAGGCAGACTGGGGGAACTTCTATTAATCTTAAAACACCTCATAAAGTGAAATTTTAATGCTATGGGACCTGAGTTTAATGAACATGGTGCATAATAGGTCGATATGTTTAGAGTCTTTGGCGATTAGACTCCATCGCAATGCTAATTTATAAGGGGTATAGAGGCTGTGGATATATTGGAATATCCCTGAAGGGATAAAGGAAGATCTGGATGGATGTGATGTGTAACGGGGCTTCTGATGGCTTCCTAGTTGCTGGGAATGATGGGAACCGGAGGTGAATGGGCTGGAGGAGGGTTGCATCGATTTTTGCCTGAAATGAAAACTGACGGCAGCAGAGAGGAGAACAGATTTAAAGTTTGAACGCAACAACGCGGTAGCTCACGAAGATTGTGGCAGATCTGGTTGGTTTAGCTTAAAGAGTAAACGCCCACATTCAGCTGATGACGATGCAGCTGATTAGGTTAGGGAGGGAGAGACATGTGAAGCATAGACCTCTTCCTGAAAGAATTTACGCTGAGCTTCATTTCATGTGACAAATAAATTTCAAATTTGATTGATAATAGCAGGGATAACTGATCAACAGTATTGTAGATTTATACTTACTGGTATGGATTCTGCTGACTGTTGGAATAAAGTAATATTAATCTAAGGTTTACCTTTAGAAAATGTATTGCCCCTAAATATGAAAGAACAGCCCATATTGCAATTATCCACATTGATGCAGGCAATTTTTGCAAAACTTGTTTTGTTGCTTACTTTTTTGTGATAACTGCACATATTAGTTACAATAGGTATTGTTATGGTTATTTCTGTCAGGCAGGGCCTCTAATTGCCTCGACTTGTTTGTGCTGGACTTTTAATTTGAAACATCTGTGGGCTTAACAGCGCTCAGAGTGCTGTGGACATACAATACAATATCGTTGCCAGCGGGCGGAAAACCTTGTATGTCCTAAACCGTTGCTTTTCAGGATATGACAAAATGTTAATTTTGAAAACATTTGAATTGAGCTCCGACGAAATTGTGTAATTGGTTACATTTTTGTCAAACCCCAGAGACAGACATAAAGGGTGACCAATGGCATTCATTTATGAAGAAAAAAATGAAAATGATGAAATATGGACGGTACAAGGTTTCTGTACCGACGGTGACGATATGCTGAACCTACCAGTGAACTCACAGTACAGATAATTCTACCAGTCCTCCAATATTTTCCCCTGACCTTATCAGCAAATGGCCTTTACTTGCTCATGGTGGCTATTACAGTATTTGAGACTCGGCCATTATTTACATTACATTACATGTCATTTTAGCTGACGCTTTTATCCAAAGCGAATTACAATTGCTATATATATCAGAGGTTGCACACCTCTGGAGCAACTATGGGTTAAGTGTCTTGCTCAGGGACACATTGGTTGATGTATCGTAGTGGGAATTCAACCTAGATCTCCCACACTAAAGGCATGTATTATATCTACTGCGCCATCACCATTTGGGTACTAGTTTTAAGTTGAGAATGTATGGTAATTAGAATGATAACTTGCAGTATAGACACAATATGATCAAATTATCCTGTTTAAGGAGTGACAGGCTGGGTTCCCATATCATTTATTTCCCAAGAATCTCTAAGAAAAGGCAAGATACCTGTCGCAGACGGTAGGTATCGTGGGACAGTAAGGTGGATAAGATACAAATGATTAGTGCTAGGCTTCATCATGCTGGTGTGAGGCTGGCCATGCTCAGCGGAGCCTCATTGGGATGCAGCATCATTTGCACGAGTGTGTTAATGAACAAAACAATGGCCAAAACCAAGCTAATACGAGCACACTTATGATGATGTGACACAAAACCACATGGATCCGGGAGAGCTAAGAGTTAAAAAAACAACAACAATGTGTTCTGTCTTCTACAAATTCCATCTAAAGAGCTAGTGTGTGTGTGTGTGTGTGTGTGTGTGTGTGTGTGTGTGTGTGTGTCAGCCTCCACAGCAGACGCTCTACCATGTGTGGGTTGCCTAATTAATGTGTGTGTGCGTTTGTGTGTCAAGGACCCCCAGAGAACGCTGTTTTCCTCATTTGCGGTGACAAATAGGCAGCTTGTGGAAAAAGGCTGAGGCGATGGTCCGCGTCGCAGTTGACCCTTGACATCTCATTTGGGCCTGATAGATGGCCGCAGTGGCACGGTGCTGTTTCTCATCCGAAATGACCAGGTAGGATACACAATCTTTCCCGAACAAACTCTTCCAGCACAGAGCGGCGTGAGTATTGTCTGTGCAACCATGTGAACAGGAACTAAAAGTAGCAAAATGAAGTTTCATGGTGCAAAATGAAGTTTTTTAAGTGCTCTATTCAGACATTGTGCGAGTTTAATCTAACTTTTAAATTAGATCATCCTAGCCTAGAAATCTAGACACACCCTAGCGACAGCAAATTTAATTTGCAGCCAGGGGGGTCTAGGCGCTCTCCGTTGACTTGCGAGCTGGAAAAACCAAACTCTGGTCAGGCCAATCACATCGTGTATAGAGTCGGTGGGCGGGGCTTATGGCTGCTGCTGCTGGGAACAGCGGCCTTCTGGAAGACTTGGAGTTAAGCTTTTCTTTGAGAAAAGAACAAAGAACGGCACTGAAGTCATTCTTAAAAAAGGAAGATGTGTTCAGAGTTTTGCCGACCGGACAAGGCAAAAGTTGAATCTATCAACTAGTTTCTCTTCCTTCTTCGTTGCTCTGCCTGGTTGTAGTGCTATCCTACTGCGTGCAGAGGGAATTTGAAAGACAACAGTTTATCCCGCCCCTCGGATTGAGCCCTGCAAATGGTGAGTTCCCAGACCCAACATCTGGATTTGGGTCTGGCTTGTCAGGCTAAGAACATCCATGAAATAATAAAATTTGTTGTGCAGGATGAAGCTTGACTGTTGTTGCACAGGTAGTATTTTTCAAACCTGTTCTCACTCCGGACTCGTAAAATACGGACGTTTGGACAGTGGCTGTCAGCGTCTGATGTGCCCTAAAAAGCGTCCTTCAGCGTGTTTGTAGAACGTACCGGGGAGAGCAGCATGTACACAGGGTTTAGGGAGTAGTATGTAAGGGGGAAATTCTGCGTAGGGAGGTTGGTCGGGGTGGAGGATGGTTCAAACACAGGACTTTCACCCAGGAGACCGGGGTCCATGTCCCGCGTGTGTCTTTTACCGTCCCGTTATTCCCGAGAGTCACTGAAGTGTAAGTCCACCCACGACATTTCCCTAAACTCAACCATCCTGTTCTTCCCGTGTGTCACGGAAACGTAAGCCCACCCACAAGCTTTAACCTTAACCTAACTGCATCACAATGGACGCCAACAGCCCTGACCAAGCGCGTTTAGTTAAAGCGCGTTATATGACCCATTAAGGAGACTTTTAGCGTCAATAAAAACGACAAAGGCATCTGACCAAGCGTCCATATTTCACAAGATGGGAGTGAGAATGTGTTGCATTTTTACCGTATGATCGGATACTGAAGACTTGCACGACATGACCGTAGAAGTTAAAGTTAGGGCCTGAAATGTGCCTGCAAAATGAACAAGAGACCTTTTCAGATTTTTGTCAGTCGGGTTCTTAATTTTTGGTATTGGTTTTGCAGCAGTGACCACACAAGATCAATACAAATACAACCATAAATAGCAAGCATGTAAGAACAAAAAAATAAAACAAATTTAAACTAATGTAAACTAGCCATGTTTATCATGTGTGGTTGTGGTCAAGCTGATATGACCTTTTCCTATTTAAGTTTAGCGGTGAGATGGCTGAGGGTATGAATGAGTTATGAGTGTTTGTATCTGTTGGTTTTGACTAGCGGCTATTTGAAGGTGGAACCAGAAGGCTGGGTCTGAAACTCTAGGTGCAGGGGGTGAGTGCTGTTAAGACCGAATGAGCTAATACTGTGCTGCTAATGCCCCCTAACCCCTTTACCCACTCTCTGTTTTCATTATTCATTTCCTACCGGTCCATTTACAGTTATACAGCTTGTATTCTTTTTTTTTTTTTTTTTTTTTTTTTTTTTTTTGGATGTGGTATTTAAACGCGTGTGAAATAAATTGAAGTACATGGGTATAATATGTTGGGTTGTGAGTAGATAGACTCATATAAACTACAAAACTGGCAGTAGAAAATAGAAAATGTGGCATTCTAGTAGGGGTGTTACTTAATACAATTACATTTAAGGATATGCTTAGTTAATATGCATTAAACAGATATGAAAAACATCAGAATTTTTGCAGTAATACTATTTCCAACCACAAATAGGCTAAAGGCTTAATGGTGCCCTGCCATACAAAACGTTTTTACTTGCATTTTTTGAAATATGTTAGGTCCATATGTGTTTGTGTTATGTCGTGAATGTGAAAATGAACTGCTACCTACCTTTAGCCACTGAAAAAAAAATAAGCGGAGAAATCCGGCCAATTGCAAAAGCTGGTCAGTCTGACATCCTACTGCCTGAGCTCATTACTATTCATTAGCTCACCCAGTTGCGCTGGGTAAAGGATTCTGACAGCCAGACTCTCATTGGCTAGCTGTTAGCCAATCAGATTCAAACTGCTTCTTAGCTTGTTGAATATTAATGAGAACTGGCAGAAATCGAGCTGAGTGCAGGCTTTCTATACCATGCTAGAATGGCTTGAAACAAGCAAGGCATTTTTTCCACAAAAAAATGTTAGTCCATGGCAGAACTTCAGACATTACCACAAAGTAATGAAATACGTGTGGCAGGGCACCTTTAAAACACAGAGGTGTACTTAAGTTGTGTTTAAGTTTAATACTCAGACATTTAGCGACTCTTATCATTCATTTTAATTTGGTGATTTATTTGCCATTTTACATCAATGCAAATTTGCGTTTCCTAGGATGGCGAAGCCATGTTCCACCCAACTCTGCCTATCTCTGCCTCTGATTGGCTAATCCTGTTATTCTTACCCGAACCAATCTCATGCCTAAACCTAACCAATCCAACCAACGAAGGCAACGAATACTAGCCAACCAGAGGCAGAGTAGGGTGGGTCCTGCCTTTTCCATCCTAGGAAATGCAAATTTGCCTCCCTCACGTGGGTGAGAGAAATAGTTTTGACAGCAGAGAGTGGAGACCACGTCTATGAAAATAATACATACTGTATAGGCTGCTTTGCCAGGCCATAAGCAAATAGCACGACATTTTTAAAACAATGGCAGACGTGATAGACAGATGGTTCATCCGATCACCTGTCAGGTATTTTTTGAAAGTTCCTGCCCTTTTCCAAACAGTTTCCAATGATAACTTCTCAGATGGTCATGTGTTAACAAACCATCTGGCATCTCATGTAAGGCCCATGGGGCCAGTGCTTAAAAATATTAGCATCTATCCCTGGAAAGGATTGGGACGTACGCAATGGCCACACTGTAACAAACCCCATCAATGTAATAAAAACAAGATAATAATGCTACTAGAAATGGATCTCATTTGTGAATAAATGTCTACAGTAGTGATCACTAATGCTTCTCCCTCTAAATCATAATTTAAGCTCGATCCTAGTTTTCCATCCTGGCTGTCACCACACATCCCAGAGGCCTTCTAATTACAGGCAGCTCCTCCAGTGGACTGTACTGATGCCACCGTGGTATTTATATTCCAAAGCAATAGACTGTTTGTTGGCAACATCAAGAGTCACTTGCAGTCTTCCTGAGACAATAATAGAGTGAAGAGATAAGACAAAGCATTTGATATTCAAATTGAATTGGAACACAAGGGACAGGGAGCGCCAACAGGGAGACATCAACAGATAGTGAGTGAGAGGCCAGCACAGAGGTGTCATGTTCATTGATATAAATATATAAATTGTCTGTAAAAGTAGCAAGTGAAAATTTGTATAATTTTTTTTGGGTGTGCAGTGCACTTTTTGCCAACTTTTTTTTTTCTTTTTCAGCCTTGTGAATTCTTTCCAGCATCAGTTAGCTATTATTTGAACTATTTCCATTAAATACAAATAGAAAATAATTTTTGTCACAAAGAATTATTACCAATATTTCATAGCCAGTATTGTGACGTATTGGTATCTTCCTGACTTTGAACTGCACTTTGCCCGTACATATTTCTGTGACGTGCAAAGAATGGATGACGGCGCAAACATAAAGGAATGAAATGGAACTCCATAATCTAAGTCAAGGGCTGTGTCCGGAATGAGTCACTATTGAGGGCACTATTACATGGTCGGCTATTTTTTTCTATAGTGTCTGAATTGTAATTTGTAATTGTGGAATATATTTTAGGGCACTCATTGTTGCCCAAAATGCACGGTAATATTTGGTGAATATCGATGACGGTGTAACACGCTTCTCAAAATGTCTCTTATAAACTGGATTCCAAATGTGATGCTACCTCAGAATTGAAGACAAATTACATTATGCTGGACAAGTCTCGCTTTGCCAGACCTTCCTCCACAGCGCTGCGGAGGAAGGTCTGTTTAGTCCACACAGCATTCCGGAATGGGAGAAAAATGTTCTCTGGTTTATTGGCATTTTCTTTTTAAACCAATCCCAATCGTCTTGGTCGGCGCTAAGCACCGAGCAGAGCCGCTGCAATATAGCCTCTGGAAGGAACTTGTTTTGGTGGAGCAGTTAACTGTAGTCCTCAAAAAATTGTCTAAAAGATTAAAATTGCAACACAAAGAAAGTGGAAGGTAACCGACATCCGGCCGAAAAGAATGACATCTGGCGGAATTTCAGGCGGCAACAGAGCAATCCCAGAAGTAGAACGTCATGGATATAGACTATGCTGGACTAACAGACTTTATAATGTCATAAAAAAATATTGTGATTTTTGAGTCAGAGGTGTGTTGCAGCTTTCTTGAACTCCCAAACTAAACACACTTGTTCCAGCTACTACCAACATCACTTCTCAAAGACAAGATGAGCAGCCAAGGAAAAAAAAGGAGAAGCAAAAGATAATAACCCCAAATACACCGATAAACAACACAAGTGAACACCGTTATGCTGAGATACGGAGCCTTCACTATACGACACGCAGCTGACTATCCTGAAAGTCAACGACAAAGCTGACTCATTGGCACATACAATCAAAACAATTCATCAGAAGAGATTAGAAAATTCTTTGAGTTTGCTCACAGATAAATCACTGACATTAAGACAGAGAACTGTATGCTGAAAAACACATTCAAGAAACAACAGGCAGAAATACTGTAGAGTCCCTTCAGTAGCAAGTTGCAGAAATGGAACTATACAAAAGTAGAAGGTGCCTTCGACTTCATGGCGTACCAGAACAAGACAATGACAACGTGAAACACAGAGTTTTGGAGATCTGTAGGAATGTGGCGCCAGGACTGGGAACCAGAGCTGCTGATGGGATTGATGTGGTGCGCGGGCTGGGGAGAAGAGATGGAAACCAAACTAGAGGGATCATCGTTGCCTTTGCCTTCAGCTATGTGAGAGATGACATCCAGAGATGTTCAAAAACAAGACTTACCTACGAGAGAACAAGGAGAGGACCTCACCAAAAGATGGGGTTGAAGGGTCTACCTGACCGAGAGAAAGCTTCCAGGAAGTGGGAAAACGTTGTGTTGGCATGGTTTAGGGTCACTGCAAAGGTGTATCACTTGTATACCATTTAATTTAAGATTAAATACATCTTTTCATTAACTAACCATAATTTACTATCCAAAAGGACCTAGGGAAGCCACCAAAATCAGTTGGAACAGGGGAGGGGGAGGAAACTGGCTTATTGGAAGTGGTTCCCCTCTCCTCATGGATGAGGCCCTTGGCAATAAGCCATCAATGTGGCCACAAAATGTTGGGGCAGGTCTGTGGTAGTCGGAGGCAAAAGTAGAGGCAGAGCCATGTTCAGCAAACAAGAGGAAGAAAGACCCAGTGCTGGATTAGAGAGAGAGAGAGAGAAAGAGAGAGAGAATTTAAAATATTCTTTTGTTTTCTTTCATATGTTAAATGTGTTCAATGTGTTATTGTAATTATAGGAAGTACTTTACAAAACTGTTATACATATTCAATAAATAATTTCATAAGTACATCCAAACTAAAATGCTCCTTTTGTGTTGACATCTTATCTATATCTACATATATACACGGCATATCTATCTATCTATCTACCTATCTATCTATCTATTTATCTATCTATCGTGATTAAGTAGGGAGTAGTGAATGATTTCAGGCACAGCCAAGGTGTTAAAGGTCCAACATTATGCTCATTTTCAGGGTTATACTTGTATTTTGGGTTTCTACTAGAACATGTTTACATGCTTTAATGTTCTAAAAACACTTCTCATACGGACTGTGATTATACTTGTATTCACCCTCTATCTGAAACGCTCCGTTTTAGCGTCTGACTCTTTAAAGCTTTAGTGCGTAACTTTCTCGATGCGCGGTCACGGTTTTGTTACTTAGAATTCCTCATGGGGGGGGCGACAGAAACTGCGCACTATAGCTTTAAACTCTCCTCCCGAAAACGCCCAGTCTACTCTGATTGGTCAGCGTTTCCTGATCTTCCACATCTGTGCTCTTACAGTCTCTACGCCGTAATGGCAGCCGGAAAATGACTGTAGCGCCATTTTCTACCTATGTAGTATAGTTGTGACATTCAACCGTGCAGTCCTGACGGCTCTGTAAAGGCGCAATACAAAATAAACTATTATCATTACACAGCATAGCCATATCGTGATATGGAATTGGTGATGCAGCAGTTTTCATCGAAAAAGGGTCAAAACCTCCACTGTACACCACCTGCTCAGCAGCAAACAGTCACTAGCTGGTTAACACAGCAGCTAAAGAGTAGGGTTGGGTACCGAGACCCGGTGCTAATATGGCACCGGTGCATTAACGACTGGTATACCAGACAGAATAGCATTTCAGGTTTGGTGCCTCATTTCGGTGCCACTTAAGGGCCTACGCTGCCCTTGATTGCTCCGAAACGGACGTTGGCGGCAACAGAAACGTCGCTGCATGTGCTACTACTGTAAATGACATTACCCTTGGCAGCAGGTAAGGTTAGCTTACTTTAGTATGCTGACAGCTAAACGGTGTAAAGTGACTGTATTTTACTGTAGAGGATTCCAACAGCGAGACGTCCCGACAGTCTGCAGCTGCCATTGTGGAAAAAACATCACAGACAGCGCGTTTACTTTAACCTCGCCAGCCTCGTGGTGCATTCAAAGTTATGGTAAAATACTCTTTTCCCCATCTAGCGGTTGTTTTTGAAGTTTAATGTTGCTTATGTCTGCTGGATGCCAATAAGCAATTGCTTGCTAACAAGATCACCATATAAAATGTGATTGTATGTTGTGTTCGCAACTTGTTTCCGCTTTTCAGTTTAAAGAAAACCCTAAAAGTTGCAAAAAGGAACAAATACAAATCTAAAGTAATACATTTATTTTGTGATCTACTCCAATCCTTGAGTTTATGGTGCAATGGTAGCGGACTGATTTTCTTACTTGCATTTTTGCACACTGTAATGCTCCGTGGTGTCAATTTGTAAGAATGTAACTTCACCATTCAGTAGACATCTTCTTGCTCAGGGTTCATACTGGATACTCTTAAATGTGCATTGAAATGAGATGGCTCCCCCACTTCTGTACTTTATCCTCTTTTCCTCCCACTATTGTTCCCCAGTCTCTCTCCAGTCTTATCATTATTCTCCCACCACCCTTCCCTTAAGCTTCAAACGTAAGCCGGCTGTTCTCTTGACTGTTTTATCCAAACTTAATGAGAGGCACACATACACTGCCACAGCGAGATGGAGAGACGAGGCAGGGAGAGACAGGGAGATGAAAAAGTGCAGGAAAAATGGATTACAGAAAGAAAAGGCGTGATTGAGAGGGAGACAAGGAAGCAGAAAAGATGTCAAGCAAAAAATACAGGACTTGCAAACAAGGGGAGGCAGAGACGTGGAGATTAAGCGACAAACGAGAGGAGATGGTTCTTTCCAATGGTACATGTTAACATCCCTTTCCCACAACTTTCCAACATATCTCATGGCCTTCATCAGTGAATGCTATGCTGTCATGTTCTCATCACTCTGCATTGAATGTATGGTTTTCCTAGTGACATTAGCTATTTAGACCGAAAAGGTAACTACCGTTTTTTTTTTCCAACCTGGACCCTATTTTCCTATGTTTTTGTGTCTAAGTGACTGATGGGAACAACCATCTTTGACATTGGTCCAGTATTAAGAGAGATCGCTGCAGTCGCCAGCGGTGAAACAAGCTACAATATAAGTTAATAGGGAAATTGTGAAGCTTGTATTTACCTTCATAAAAGTGCTCATTTTGCCGCAGACAGGCTCAGATTAATATTCGAAGTGTCTGTGAACATTATGGAAAGGATTTCTAAGGAGGTCAATCTTTCTGTTAAAGAGTAAGATCCTGTTTTTTTTTAAACAACTCATCCGCGAAATTGCGCTCGCTAAAGCCACCAAACTCCATGTCAATAAACAGTCCTTTTAGCATCGTAAAACACACTTCATTCAAAGTGGACAGAAACAAAATAAAACTATGGAAAGCCGTTTTGGGTCGTCTTTCTACTTTTCCAACCATCAGAACTCTAGTTCTACAAAAATGTCTTAAAGAGGTTTTAAAAAGGCCTGTCTCTCTAAGGATCCATTTCAAAATGTCAGACACTTATAATAATATAATATATAATAATCTGAGCCTTTCAGTGGCAAAATAAAAGCATATAGTGAACCAAATTGACAATGCACAAGCCCGGTCTGTGTCTGCCGGTTACAGTGTTCACGCTTAATAGTGGACCAATTTCAAAGATTGTTGTTCCTATCAGTCACTTACACACAAACACATAGGAAAATAGGGTCCAGGTTGATTAAACATGTTGAAATGAGATTTTAACATGGGGTCAATCGTGATTGATTTGCCTCAAGTGACGCTGCCGCTTCAAAATCACATTATTATTACATTACTGATATATAACTAATTGCTTAAAAAACAAATACTTTACCAGACACAAGCTAGCATTAGCTTAATTTAGTATCAGGACAGTCACCTAACTTTAGGTTTAGGTTATCTTAAAAGAAGGATTAACGTTACCTCTTGTGATCATCATATGTTTGTCGCTGTCCTTTGAGAACCATGGATCTCTTAAAAAGTCAACTTTTCATGGTGTCAGAAAAACAGCAATGTTTTTAGCACAGAAAGAAAAACTTCATCCTTTAGTTTATCACTAGTCTCGCTTTGCCAGACCTTTCTCCACAGCGCTGCAGAGGAAGGTCTGGCTAGTCCACACAGTATTCAGGGAAGGGAGAGAAACATGCTCTGGTTTGTTGGCATTTCTTTAAACCAATCACAATCGTCTTGGGCGGCGCTAAGCACCGGGCAGAGCCACAGTGCCTCTGCACGTGTGTTAGGGCTGTGCAAAAAAATCAATTCACATTTGTATTGCGATTCAAGCTCTACCGATTAAAAATCGATTCATAGAATTCCAAAAATCAATGCATATTTTTATTTTTTAATTGTATGTCTACTAGGGATGCAAATTATCGATTAATTCATTAATCATTAGTTGACTGACTTTATCGATCGATTAACTGATACGCGGCTTTTTTCCTGAGAATGTAAATTTCTCACAGGATCAATGTCTTTAAGATAAAAAGCAAAATATTGCTTATTTACTTTTACTTTTATTTATTCATTAATTCATAACATGCATGAATGGAAAAAAAAGGAACAGGAAGAAGAAAAAAATCTTATGGTACCTGTCACTTAATTGTGCACATCAAAAAACAAACAAAAAAAAACACACAAAAAAAAAGAACCGCTGCTTCATGAGTGGATCAGCCCCAATTCTCACCTCAAACACCAAAAATTATCAGTACTACCTATCTTTACATTTAATTATCATCATTATAAGCATATTAGTCATCTTTTTTCTTATAACATTCCTGTATTTTTTTCTTATACAAATTCTTAAATTTACAAACACTATCGCAGCACTTCAGTTCATAGTCCAATGTGTTCCACAGTTTAACTCCATAAATGGACAAACACCTCTGTTTTTGTGTAGTACGTGCGAAAAGAGTTTTAAAATGATATTGCCTTCTATGGCCATCTTCCTCTGATACAGGAGTAAATAAATTTTGTAAAACCATAGGCAAAACTCTTTGCTTAGCTTTCCACATAAAAATCAAAATCTTCAAATCAACCAAGTCTTTGAATTTTAGAAGTCCAGATTTTATAAATAAACTATTAGTGTGTTCTCTGTAGCCTGTCTTATTGATAATCCTTAATGTTTTTATCTGTAACAAAAACAGAGGTTTTGTGTTAGTAGGGTATGTATTACCCCAAACTTCTATGCAGTATCCAAAATATGGGAGTATTAGGGAATTGTACAACATAAGCAACGTTGAATAATCTAAAACATCTTTAACTTTATACAAAACCCCAAAGCTTTTACAAACTTTACTCACCTGACCAGTTCTGTTGTGAAAGCTCACTCCTAAAGTCATTTATTGTTTTCTCGGTTCTTACTCTAAAATATGAAGGCTGATGTGAGCTCTTGTAAATCTCAGGTTGCATATCACATATGGTAAAAACAGGCAAATGATCGTTTAAGTCATTTATCAATAATCCACTTTGAACAATTTTTTGAACATCATTTGTAACAATATTATCAATTAATGTGGCACACGAGCTAGTAATTCTGCTAGGCTGTTTAATTAAAGAAAAAAAGAGATCTTGTATGCAATGCATCTAAGAAATCTGAAGTAAACTTACATTTAGATTGATTAAGAAAATCAATATTGAAATCACCACTCATTAAAAGTGTTTTCTGGTTATTCTGTGTAAGTAATTGCTCATATTTGTCCTGAAAAACATCTATTTTGGATCCTTGAGCTCTATAAATGCAAGCAACAATCACATTCCTGTTTTTTCCCATATCAATTTCAACAGCTACACATTCAAAGATTCCCTCAATTGCAATAGACATTTTTTCATCAAGTTTGCATTTCAAATGACTGTCAACATACAATGCCACACCTCCTCCTCTTTTTTCTGATCTATTTACGTGATATAACTTGTATCCTTCTAGTTCAAAGTCTCCTTCCTTTTCATTACTAATCCATGTTTCAGAAAGTGCTATTATATTGAATCGACTTGTAAATGTAGTGATATAATCCTTCATCTTGTTGAAATTTGCATAAAGACTTCTGATGTTGAAATGAACAAGCGACAGACTGTCCCTTAAATTAACATAAATTAAATTCATAGTCAGTATAATATTTAGAGGTGTCACCTGTTTCATTCAACCCATGGCTATCGGGGTCCAGGTCTTTTTCAAAATCATGCATGCTTTGCTCTCTAGTATCAAATCTTGTAAGTGTTATACTTATCTAGTTTTAAATAACAACTAAAAATCTCCATATATCCAAAGATGTATTCAAAAGATAGGTAGAAAACAAAATATTGGTGATTGAACATTCCCTTCCCCCTCTTCCCCTACTCATCCCCCCCAGCTTCCACCGCCCCCCCATACATAAAATAAGTCGGCGCTCATAATAGATCCACTCTCCCAAATATTTTATCAAAGTGACAATCATGACAAACCAAAACAACAACAGCAACAAAAAAAAGAAAGTCTCAAAAATTCATAAGCTTGAGAAAACAAAATTGCCTCATAGCAGCCTTACCAAGTCACTGCGCTGGAGTTACTTTAATCCTCTATAGTTGAAATGAAAAGCTCAGCCTTACTTGCGTCTTGAAATAAATGATTGGCTTTCTCTTATATACTGAATAAAAATGCATATTATATTGCTCAGTTGATGTTTTATTGTACCAGTTGGGATACGGTACAGATAATGGCATGTATGGTTTATGGTTGAGTTTGTCAACACGGCTGCATGCAAGTTATGAAGGTGGTATCTTAGCGAACTCGTAGAGCTGCTGAACTTAAACGTAGTACCGCAGAGTTTACATTGGGCGTCTTTGTCATCATTAATTAATTTGAAAAGCTCCCACACTCCGCTCCGTTTTGCTTTGCTCCGTGTCGGGTCTCTCGCCGCCCGCGAGAGTCTCGTGTTACGTTCAATTAGGCCTACGTCCTGTGGAAAACTGTTCAGTTAGCCGACAATTAATTTAATTTAATCAAGTAAATTCTTAACGACAATTAATCGATAGTCGATTAACTGTCTACATCACTAATGTCTACTGCAATCACATGGGAAAAGTAACTACATCACTACATTTACATACTGTGAATTGTTTTTTTAATCGAGAATTGTTTTTTAATCAAATCGATACCGAATCGTGATATTTTCTGAATCGTGCACCCCTAGTTTGTGTACACAATGACAATTTAGAAAACATTAATGAACTAAATTACCTCAAACATTACATACGTTTACTTTACTTCTGTTTGTTGTTACTTATCTGCCGACGTATGTGCAAATATCATTAATGCCTGTTAAAAGAAAAATCTCAAGCTCTACTTTGATTGATGGATTTATTGATTTAGATTAACCTGTTGGATGACTTTGGGCGATTCTAAGAATCCACAAATATTAGTTGCAAAAGCCAACCTCATTTGATGGACATTGTAAAGACTAAATAGTTCTCTATCGTATCGAGACTATCTCTCCACCGATACATATTCTACATGTACGGGGATGATCCCCCTGAGGTCAGGTACGTGGATACTTCTTTAAGACACACCGGCTCGCCCAACCACGCCCTATGCTATTTCCTATAAAGCACCTGTGCTGGCGTGGAATCACTGATAGTTTGATCTCCACCTGAGGAGTATGGTTACCTGTGTGCAGACAATATCATAGAGAAAAAACAGAAAGTGTGGGTTGCAACAGTGAATCTGCTTACCTGTTAAATTAGGAGCCTGTCTGTGGGCAGCCTTTGTGGATTGTTGTTCCCGTGTGGCAAACAAAGTGGCCTACGTGATAACAGTTTTGTCTGAAGCGGCTGCTTGTCCTCCCGTGTGTCTCCCTTTACCAGAGATGGCAAAAGTACTCACTTCTCGTACTCAAGTAGAAGTACAGATACTTGTGTTTAAAAAAATACTCTGGTAAAAGTAGAAGTACTGATTTAACTTCTTTACTCAAGTAAAAGTAACAAAGTACAGGCTTGGAAATTTACTTAAAGTATAAAAGTAAAAGTAGCCTTGCGAATGACAACCATTTTTTATGAAAAGCTACCTGGACCACACAAATGTTGCTAGAGTGCAAGCTGAGAAACTTCAGTGGACTCTTTATATGCCATTGCCTACATTTTAAATGGATGTCTGCCAATAGGCCTAACACATCACATATATGATTATTGTGACAAAGACTGGGACTCCAGGTTAATAAGATTCTGACTGAGTAGTAATATAGGAATTCAGTTTTGATTCTGTGAGAATTCACAGATCCATTTTCTCTTTTTTTTAATCTTCCCCTTAACATTTAAAGGAATCTACTCGTGTGTGTGTATGTGTGTGTGTGTCTGTGTGTGTCTCTCATATATGGCTTCTGGAAAGAAAATAAAGGATTAAATATGAATTACTAAACAGACATTAATTAAGAAGTTCCCCATACTTTAAGAGTTACGCAGTTACATTCGCCAGGAGTCATTCTTGATACCTAAACATCTCTCTCAGATAAGGCCAAGGATGATTGGGAATGTCTTGCTGCTTGTCTGCTGAATCTCTGGGATCTCCGTTTTCTTCATTTTCAGTCATGTCGCCATCATACTACTAGTGCTAACGTTACCGCAATCAAGCCGCAATGATTTGCCGCAAATGAATGCCGCCGAATCTGTTGAGTCGTCTTGTAGTGGTGCGTCAAGTGCAACGTATAGTATATTCCCATCCAATTAGATTGAATTCGGTATTGATGACGCGAAAAATAATGGTAACCCCAGTGAAATTATTTTAACTTGTTAATGAGGACTAGATTAGGACTGTATTTAAAGCTGATTCTGGTTTCCAACTTTGCCCCAGGTGTACACGGACGGAGACAACTTCTCTTTTTTGATGCTTTAATAAGATCAAGCAACATGCAACCTAGCTAACAGGTTAACACAAACAACAAAATCACTAGCCAACTTACTTTAAATTTGCAAGAACTATAGACCAGTACAACAGGCCTACATTAACTGACAACATAAGTTATACGACTTACAGTTCTCAATAACGCACACACACGATCTAACTGATTATACTTTTTTCTCCGTGTGGCCCGCTCGCGGTGTAAGGCGCGTGTCCGCGTTATTTTCCGACATGCACTCACAATCACTCCTGATAGACGACCTTGTGTACAAAACTAAAGTAACGAGCCAATTTTCTAAAATGTAAGGAGTAGAAAGTACCGATATTCGTGTTAAAATGTAAGGAGTAAAAGTAAAAAGTGGCAACAAAAATAAATGGTAAAGTAAAAATATCTGAAAAATCTACTTGAGTACAAGTATTTGTACTTCGTTATTTCCCATCTCTGCCCTTTACCGGCGTATTGCTTGTGTTCTTGTGATCTGACGCGCCGTGTGGGGTCTCATGCTGAGCAGGTGACAAGTTGGGTAACAGACAAAACACTTTTCCTGCTTTCCTTCCTGGAGCGTCTAGTCAGTTCACGCGCTCTGGGAAATAATCAGACACGTTCAATGCCCAACCGGCATCTCTCTGCCTCGGGGTAAAGCCCAGGGTGGTTGGATACTGAAGTCCCTCGGGTGTATTGCTGGCTTGGTTTACGCGCCGATCAAAAGACAGTGACACAGGTTGGACTGTCTCTGGGAGTCCATTTTTCCTCCCGGCTCCAGCCGAGCCGGCATCTCTCCCAGGCTGGTCAGATGCTGGAGTCCCTTGGGTGTATTGTTGGCTGTCGGTTCACGTGCCCGGAGAAAATAAGTGTTTCCAAACGAAAGTTGACTATCAGACGGAAGAAGACACTTTTGAAACTGGGTCAGTGGGGGCAGTGTTTGGGGTCCTTCCTCCCTCTATCTTTAAGATTCAAAAAGCAGCCTCCCAGTCTGCCCTCTCCAGCGTATTGCTTGCAGTCATAAGCCGATGCGCCTCATGGGGCTCCTGCTGAGTGCAGAAGTCAGGTCGGCTAACAGGCAGAAGAGACACCACTGGCAGTCCCGATTAATGCCCCTGCTCTCCCTACTTTGGTATGGAGGAGGTGGCGATTCAGATGTAGAGGTGACATCCATGCTCTCCTCTGAGGACGGTGTAGTGTCCTGCTGACAGAACATGGACAGGTCGACCATATCTCTGGACCATGCCCCTTCCTGAAAACCTGACAGCACTCCTCTCTGTTAAAATGAAGAAAGTACGAGTGGGCCAAGGTGCGCTCCACACTGGTAGAATCCTGATTCCACAAACCTTGTCTGTCAGGGAGTAGGTTGCCTGTGCGCCGCTCCCTCCGATGTTTGACCATCGTCCTTGGAGCACTTCTGCATCCTTCCTGATCTGAAGTGGCTATCCCATCACACTGGGTTACTCTGGCATACCTGGTAGCAAGCCTCCCACAGCCCCTCCTTTTGTGAGTGTGTGCTGGGGGCGTCACGTTGATGGATTAATGGGCCTTGTTGGCTATGTCAGCTGAGCGCTTTTCTGGTTGACCGGAGTGGCCTTTTTGTTTAGGTGTCAGCTCTATACAAAGGTGCAGGCCTCTATATGTTCCTTGGGCCGGTCTTGCATATTGCAGCCTACTCCCATCAGCCCCTCAGGCTTGCCCTTTGCGACTTGTAGGGCCTTGTCCTGGTTGATGGTTCATAGTGTTCTTTTAGCAGAGTTCATTATAACTTGTTTTTACGCTATCTGGGCTTGGGCAGCACTGTCTCCTCACGGGGTGTCGTAAAGAGTTCCACGCCAGCACAGGTGCTTTATAGGAAATAGCATAGGGCGTGGTTGGGCAAGCCGGTGTGTCTTAAAGTGATGGTTCGGAGTAATTTTACCCTAGGGTCCTTTGCTGCTGATGCTACCGGCAGTAAGACGAGTGCTTAGGGACGTCTACAAATTGCAACACCGAAAAGACATACAACAAAAATATTTATTAATTTATCTTATTTTTTAAAAGGTGCTGTAGTACAACTAGCAGGAGACAAGTCATAATTGAGGTAAGGTAACTTATTTAATCATTAAATTAATACATTTTTTTTCTTTTCGGTGTTGTAATTTGTAGACGTCCCAAAACACTCGTCCTACTGCCGGTAGCATCAGCAGAGAGCAGAAGCCAGCAGTCAAGTGTTATTTACATAAACTTCTGGTGTACTTACAAACTTTCCAATCCATCGTTTTATGAGTACATAACCTATTTGTACTAGTGTAGAAGTTTGGTATCATTTCGGGCATTATTATTGGGGTAATGTACAAGAGACACTCTCGGATCCATTAGCCCCTGCACTAAGCTATTCAGCTGATAACGCTAACTTGCCCAGTGTTCGACCCAGGTGAAAACAGCTTTTGGGGGGTTGTTTGGCTCGAGGTCATGGTGCAAAGGACCCTAGGGTGAAATTACTCCGAACCATCACTTTAAAGAAGTAGCCACGTACCTGACCTCAGGTGGATCATCCCAGTACATATGGGAAATGTTACAGTGGAGAGATAGTCTCTTCACTCAGAGAACCAAGGTTACAACGTAACCGAGTGATATCTGGAGGATTTAGATTAGCAGCGTTATTAAAGAGGAAAATGGTATTGAACATTACTAGACAGCATAACATAAGCCACAATTCTTCTCAGTCTGTGATGATGATGATGGTTTTACGTAATTGAGGATCTCATCAAGCTTGGTTACTTGTATTTTGCACAGGGCAGTGAAACATTTCACTGTAAAATCCCCTTGGCATTTGCACCTTGGCCAAATGATTAATGCTTTTCTTGCATCACGTCGAGGGAGATAAAACCCCTTCCTCGGGAAATGGCAAGCAATTAAAAGTATATTAGCCATTCAAGGCCAAAAATAATTACTGCTCCGGCACCATTGTGTTTTAGAAAATAGCTGCAGGCTGCAATCATAAGCTGCATGTACACACTCGTGTAAACAATCGCACTCTGCAGTGTCGCATGCGCACACACACACACACACACACACACACACACACACACACACACACACACACACACACACACACACACACACACACACACACAACCAGCTGGCAGACAGAGAACCTGCATAAAACCAGCATTAAGCTAGCTGTCTGCTCGACTGTTGACAACTCGAACACATGGCCTCTTTGAGAGGTTTCCCTTTGATTTCCCTCTCTGTCCACTCCAGCCTATGGCCTCTTTCCCTGCACATTCTGCCCTTCAGTTTCTCATGTGGCTCCAGAGTAGGATATTTTCTGCACATTAATCAAACAAGGTCAAAGCTGGCCCTCTCTGTAATTACACAAGGTGCTTGTGCATGAGACAAAATACAGGGACAACATAGGAGGTGTTAATGTTTAAGCTGCTGTTTTGATTGTAATTTACTGTAACAAAACACATGAATGGACGATCGGTCACAAACGCCTGTATTGGTTTAAATTTCATGGGTTGGATTCTTGGGAAATTATACTGTGGGCTCATACCCATCTGGAGAATAGTAAGCTCATCCGACTTTGCTAAATGGAGGACTGGTGGACAGGGTGTCAGGACAGGGAGTTGACTTTTTGTTCATTCCTATATTTAGTTCTTCTGGGTTTCGAAAACACTCAGTGTTTTTGACTCGTACGGTGACGCTAAATGTGTCATCTTGCATCACCTTTTGCGTGTTAAATAAAAGCACAAAGTAACCAGTATAACACATACTACAATATCACGGGTGTCACGATTCTCTAAATCCACGTTTGGATTTGACCTTTCGATTTTAAGGTTACGATTCGATTCAATTTCAGATTGAAAACCGATCTAAACTTTTTATCAGCATTGACTGCTTTGCCATTGTTAGACTATGGAGTCTTGAGTTAAGAAAAAAAAATCAGCAAGTTGTTTGTTTCTTCTCATACCTCGTGTTATGAATACAATACATTATTAAGTGTAATGTTTCCTATTTTGAAATAAATGTTCTACTGATCAGAGACGTGTAATATATAGTAGTGGTATACTGGAGTTGTACACACACACACGTGAATTGAAGATTAAATTAATACACACTTTGTGTCACAATATGCAAAAGGTGCCTTGTGCTTTGGTGTCAGACGACGAGGACCATGACAAAGAGAAAGTCGTTTCTCCTCTATGATTAGAAAGTCTTTTAAATTTACTGTTTGTTTGCTTTGGTGTATTTGCTTTGTACGTGTATGCTTATGTAAAGCACTTTGAATTGCCTTTGTGTATGAACTGTGCTATATAAATAAATTGCCTTGTCCAAAATGTTATACCTAGGGGCCCTGCATTCTTTATCAGTGCTCGAGTCTGGCCATTTCTTTTTGTCCCTTTGCCATATCCTTTGCTCTGGACTTGATAGCCTCTGTTACGTTTTTCCATTCAGTAGTTTTTGTTCTGTTCGTGATTCCAGAACTGAGACCACCAAATATAACGCATTTTCTTTTCTCGACTTCTCCGATAAATGTCTTATTTTCACATTTAGTGAAATTCCGCTTCGTCCCTGTTGTTGTTGTACTAGTTGCCATCTCTAATAACTTGTGGTGCGAACTCAATCAATACATGGAAATCAGGCTCATGCGCATACATACAATTTCACATGTGTTAGCTTGGCTATATAAACCCTAATGAAAATGCGTACGCATATTTCTGCCTTTGTGCGTACACTTAATTTTAGTCGTGAACATATAGTAGGGCTGCTCGATTATGGAAAAAATAATAATCACGATTATTTTGGTAAATATTGAAATCACGATTATTTAACACGATTACTCATTAACATGTGGATATAATGGATAGTGTCCAGGGCATAATCTGTTAGTGTCCTTTATCTCACAGAAAGAGTCTTTGGATCAGAATAAAATCGGTTCAGCTTTACAGATATCACACATAACGTTACACAGCTAATGAACAGTTCAACAAACATAACACAATGTGCATCTCACATCACATGTTCACTCACTATGACCACTACTACTGCCATTACTAAACATTGGGCCAAAATATCAACAATAATGTCACCGTCAGTGGGCTTATTTGCTAGCTAACCTTAGGAACAATCCAGCACATAGACGGTACCTTAGAGTAATGTTACGTGAAATAGGTGATTTAACGTCCCTGCTCATTTACATACAGTTTAACAACAAAACTAAATGGGAACATTACTATGTTTTTTCATGTTGGTTTTGAGCAGTATGCCTATGCAACCCCACTACGTTAGCTGTTCCCAGACAACTGAGTTGGTTTTGCCTTTATTTTACTCACCAAATGCTGCTGCCATCGTTACTTGCGCTGAGTTTTTAAATTCCAGCGGGTCATATGCGCACGACTTGCCTCCCTGACTGGCTTCGGGAGGGGCGGATGTGCGTGTGTGGATGTGCGCAAGAGTGTTCTTGCAAAACAGAACATGGTAAAATAATAATTTTTTCTCGATTTATACTATTTTGGTTATCGTTGGGAGCCGAAATCGAAATTCAATTAATTGCACAGCTCTAACATATAGCATAGTTTTGTACGGACTACAGAGTTTTATGCGTCCGGCCCCTTGTGTCGAGAAGATTTTAAATTTAAAAAAAAGGAGAAAAAACAACAAAAAAAGCAATGTCAGGTTGTGTGAAATTGGGGGAAGCTATGTTCATTATGTGAAGGCAAACAAAAGAATTCAGGAGGAAGGTGACAATTCAAAATATAAATGTATAATGGAATATAATGCAGTAAGGGGACTTTGGAATCAGGGCTCTGGGCACAGATCCGTGGATACAATAAGTCTATATCCAAGACCTTCCACTTCCGGGATCGCTCCGTGGCTGCTGGAAATTCCACCGTATGTCCTCCTTTTCATCCGGATGTCCGTTACCTTCCTCTTTCTTTGTGTTGGCGTTCTAAACTCCGGTGGATTTCTGAGGACTATGGTTAACTGCTCCTCAGATCTCTGCAGGGTAAATCCAGACAGCTAGCTAGACTATCTGTCCAATCAGAATTTTCTGTTGCACGACTAAAACTACTTTTGAACGTACCTGTTCCACCAAAACAAGTTCCTTCCCGAGGCTATTTTGCAGCGGCACCGGGGCTTCGTGCAGCGCTTAGCACCGCTCAAGGTGATTTGTGATTGGTTTAAAGACATGCCAGTAAACCAGAGCGAGTTTTTCTCCCATCCCGGAATGCTGTATGGACTAGCCAGACCCTCCTCCGCAGCGCTGTGGAGGAAGTTCTGGCAAAGCGAGACTAGCGTACGATTGATCCCAAACTCCAGTTGGTTGGATCGGTGTGAACACTGTGTACCGTACCTGGGCACGGTTTGTCGATCCCTGGCCGAGTCCACTTGAAAAGGTGTTCTTGAGTACAGCTCATGTGTACTTCCATACGGTTCACATCCGATGTCAAAACAATCTGTACCACATCACAGAAGTGGACTACTGTTTAACTATTCTAAGAGGAGTTTTTAACCGTTCTGAAACTCGCTGGTGGCTTGGCTGCCACCTCCGATTTGTAGTTCTGCAGCTTCACCTCACTCCCCCGCCGGTCCCCAGGGCAGCAAGGTCACCGGGAGAGTCCGGTATAGCTTGACTCGGGACAGTCAAACTGAGATCCCATTAGTGCTAGCTCCACAGCAGAGCATTCAGGTCAAGTCAAAACTGTGCCGCTTAGCTGGCTTATCAGCGCCAGCCACTTGTGTATTAGATAGCTGCTGTGGATGAGAGGGGAGTTAACTGCTGGGGAAAAAAATACATTTTGGTGCTGGTGATTTTCCTTCGGCACTGGCTAAAACCTCTTTGGGGGGACCCTGACTTGAAACGGGCGGTCAGATCTCATACTGTATGAACTTGTTTGTAGCACGAAGAGTGATTTTGTAATGGGTGTTCAAGGAACTACAGCCTGAGAAGCCAGCGTTATATAGCACAGGTGTTCCAGTTATTGTAGCTACCCCGTGTATATGTGAAAGATTGACGAGCTGTGTGGGTGAGAGAGGTGTGTGTGTGTGTGTGTGTGTGTGTGTGTGTGTGTGTGTGTGTGTGTGTGTGTGTGTGTGTGTGTGTGTGTGTTGTGTGAGTGTTAGCTGGCCTGGAGGAGATCCTCTGCTCTTCAACAGAATTTACTAGCTTGCTAGGAGATGAGAGCCTGCAAGACTGTTACCATAAAGTGGCTGCTGCTGATGTATAATACAAAAAGAGAGAGACAGTTGTGTTATGTAAAATGTAAAACAGAGACCTTTTTGTTGTGTGAGGACCAGAAATAGTTTCTGTCTGCTACGAGAAGTTTCTGCTTCAAGAAGTAAAAAAAAACACACACACACATACTCACACACAGCTGAAAAAACCCAATCTAATCCAGAGCCATCACAGAATCGAAAGGGAAGGGAGGAAGGTGGAGGTGGATAGATGGGAGATCTAGAATCTTCCTCTGCATGTATCTGTGCTTCTCCTGCAGTCTGCTGATGCATTGCCCTTGGGTGGAGGTGTGGGGGTTTAGCAAGCAAGCAAGCTGTCTGCTCTACCTGGGGAAAAAACAAATCCATAAAGTGTCTTAAAGCTGCATGAAGGAAGATTGGCAGCGTGCAAAATAAAGGTTAGTGAGGCTCAATGGTGTTTTAAGCCTCAAACGTCGCCTTCCAGGCAGCTAACCTTAACCCTAAACATAACCATTGCTGCGCTGCCTGGAAGGCGACGTTGGGGGCTTAAAACGCCAGATGAGCAAAGCTATAAACCAAGCTCAGCCTAAAGTAAATAAACCCTAAAAATAAGCAAATCTTCAAAATGCATATCCAAGCATAATCAGTAGCAAATTACAACTTCATATTTTGCAATTGAAGTTGATTTATAACTCTTATTTGCAGCAATTGGAAAATGAAATACTAAATATTGTTTGCCAAAAACATTGAACTGTCATATAATAACTAGCAGCTACTTTCAGAAACACACTGCTATAGAATAGACAAAATTCAGAGTGCTACTCCTGTAATGTGCCACTAGTTAAAAAAGACATTCTCTCCACACATTCATTCATTCATACATTCCACGCGATAATAAAATAAATTAATACATACATAAATGAAGTAGTTTAAAAACTGCATTGAGAAATTGCACATTGATTTTAATATTGCACACTAGGGCTGTGTATTGGCAAAAAGCGGGAGATACGATACATATCACGATACATGGGTCACGATTCAATATATTGCAATATATTTCGATGCGGTGCGTAAGTAGATACTGTATATTGGGATTTTTTTAAAGTATTTTTAGAAAAACTAATATTTAAAAAAAGACATGATGTGCATAATAGTCAAAGAAGTTGACTTTAGGTAAATAATTCCGTACACAGAAAATCAAACTTCAGTGTGGGATTGTGGTTCCCAGGTTCTCAGAGAGCTAATGTTTATATGCTAAAGTAGGCCAAAGTTCAGTCATAACTACATTGTTAGCTTCTAGCAAAAAGTCAGGCACTGTTAGGCACTGTTAGGCATGACAATAAAATATCGTGATACTCAAGTGTATTGATTTTTTTTTTCTTACACCCTTATTAAAAAAACACTGGTTTACAACCATTCAACTTGTGAGTGTTATAGCTGTGTTTGAGTTTGAGTAGCAGCTGGTGTATCTGTTTATAGTGCTGCCAAACAAACTTGTCTTAATAAAGAAGTCAATATGACAAAGTCCTTTCTCTGGAGTGCGGACGGACCAATGGCAGTCTCAGTGAAGACAGGTGTAGGATTGGGCATAAAGAACTGATTCCTACTTGGAGTCGTTTTGGAGGATTTGGTTTAAAATCCGATCATCGGTTTCCAAATTTAACATGCGCAAGTCAGTGTTTCCTTTAGGACTTTTATTAGCAGTGGGGGCAGGTCTGTCCGGTACAACAACCAAACTGGACGGGCACAATAACCTCTGAATAGTTCTACTTGTTGTTAAACTGGACGGGCCCAATAACCTCTGAATAGTTCTTCTTGTTGTTGTTAAACTGGACGGGCCCAATAACCTCTGAATAGTTCTACTTGTTGTTAAACTGGACGGGCCCAATAACCTCTGAATAGTTCTACTTGTTGTTAAACTGGACGGGCCCAATAACCTCTGAATAGTTCTACTTGTTGTTGTTAAACTGGACGGGCCGAATAACCTCTGAATAGTTCTACTTGTTGTTAAACTGGACGGGCCCAATAACCTCTGAATAGTTCTATTTGTTCTTAAACTGGACGGGCCCAATAACCTCTGAATAGTTCTACTTGTTGTTAAACTGGACGGGCCCAATAACCTCTGAATAGTTCTACTTGTTGTTAAATTGCAATGTGAGCTGCAGCCAAACCCCCCGTTGCTGTGCCGCAACTACATGTCTTGTACAGCCCTATTTCTGATACCGTGGTGGCAGAAATTTCACCATGGTGGGCCGCCACTACAAAATCAACATAGAGGAAACACTGCAAGTTTTGGTTTCCGTAGCGACAAGGCGCTTGTTATGTTGCAGCCATGGAGCACAGTAAGTGGCCCTTTTAAAAAGCCCGGTAAAACTGCAAACCGCCATTGAATCAAAATAAAATGTTCTTGTTATTTGTGAAGTAATCATGTGACCCGTTTCAACTCCACCGCTCAAAGAATCGGAATCGATGAGAACTTCGGATAAGAAAATCGAAAGGAAGGAACGGAATTGGAATAAAAATTGTTCCAAACGATACCCAACCCTACACAGGTGTGGTGCTCTCCATGCATAGAATACATTCAAAATCTATACTTTGCAAGAGCATCCGGGCATCACCTGCTGTGGAGTCTAGTGGGTCACTCTCAGCCAAGTCCTGAAGCAGCTGCACCGTGTGTCAGACACCTTTTTTTTCAGCTCATGGACTCTCTGGCCAGGGTACAGAGATTGTTTAATTTCACAAATGCTGCATGGCATTTTGTAGATGAGGCTATGAAAGTGTATCGCATCTCAACTAAATTGAAAACCCGGACAATATGTTGACTGGATTTAGCACTCTTCAAGTTCAGACCGTGTGCGTGGATTGTGCACGCATAAAGCTTTCTCATCCCATCATCTCTCACCCTGATATCTTCATCACCATCCATCTCCCTGATACCATTGTCATCCTCATAATCTCTCTCCCTGGCATCTTCGTTTTCATCTTCAGCCCTCTCCCCTGACATCGTCATCATTTCTCCTCCCCGGCAACCCTTGGCTCAGTGACATCTTTCTCACTGACTATACTGTGTTTTTCTAGTGGAGCAAACAATGCAAAAATGTTATTACAAAAGAGTAAATGTAATGCATCACTATTCCTCTTGCCTTTCTTTCCATTTTCACATAGATAAGACCATGATTACATACAGTACAGGCCAAAGGTTTGGACACACCTTCTCAGTCAATGGGTTTCTTTATTTTCATGATTATTTACATTGTAGATTCTAACTGAAGGCATCAAAACTTTGAATGAACACATATGGAATTATGTACTTAACAAAAAAGTGTGAAATAACTGAAAACATGTCTTATATTTTAGATTCTTCAAAGTAGCCACCCTTTGCTTTTTTTGATAACACTTTAAACCCTTGGTGTTCTCAAAATGAGCTTCATGAGGTAGTCACCTGAAATGGTTTTCACTTCACAGGTGTGCTTTGTCAGGGTTAATTAGTGGAATGTGTTCCCTT
Organism: Perca flavescens; assembly: GCF_004354835.1. Lineage (NCBI taxonomy): Eukaryota > Metazoa > Chordata > Actinopteri > Perciformes > Percidae > Perca > Perca flavescens. The sequence goes on along the minus strand of NC_041345.1, from coordinate 25,627,759 downwards.
ATTAATAAAAAAGCAAAGGGTGGCTACTTTGAAGAATCTAAAATATAAGACATGTTTTCAGTTATTTTACACTTTTTTGTTAAGTACATAATTCCATATGTGTTCATTCATAGTTTTGATGTCTTCAGTGAGAATCTACAATGTAAATAGTCATGAAAATAAAAGGAAACGCATTGAATGAGAATATGTGTCCAAACTTTTGGCCTGTACTGTAATTCTATCATGATTTTATCGAAACCATTATATCTTTCTCCCTAGTGGCGTGGTTTGGTTGTGTCTCAGTCAAGCACAAGAATCGCCTAAACCAAATTGTAAAATGGGCAAGTAAGCTGATTGGGGAGTCCCAGCTGCACCCCACATCCCTGTATGCTAAACAACTACAGCGGCTAGCTACGGCTATCAAAGAAGATGGTCTACATCCTCTGAATAGGGAATTCCAGTATCTTCCCCTCTGGATGGAGGCTAAAAGTTCTTGGTTACAGAACTACAAGATTTAAAAACAGTTTTGTACCAGCAGCAATCACTCTGTTAAACAAACGGTAAAATTATTTTAACAAAACGCACAAGCACTTTGGTCATGTCATGTACTGTTTTCTGTTCCTCTTTTTTTCTTCTTTTATGTTTTACTACCTGTTTTTATAAGTTTTAATGTTTTGTGTGTTGTATGTTATGTTGTGGTCTACAAAGTTTTAAGGATGCCCTGCCTCTTAGACTGTAAAACTAGTTTACCTACGGGTACCAATAAAGTAACCTAACCTAACTATTTCTAAAGTGCACTTTCTGTCCTTGAAGACTCCTAAAAAAGGCTCATTCCTTAGGAACGGTATGACAGAAAATGTTAGTGGTTTTAAAACCAGTTCATCCCTGGGCGGTTGCATTACGTTTTTCCATCCATCTTTGAAACCCTGCAAATCACTATACAGCCATGCGCTGCATATAGTAACATCTTAATGGGGCTTAATCTAGTATATCTTAATTAAATGCTGTTTAATGCAAATCTCATTTTCCCCGGTAGCAGTTGAGCGGCCAGTGGCTGGTTTGTTGGATGGAGCTCAGTAGCTGCTCTTCAGAATCTTCACAATGACCTTTGATCAGTACACATCTTTCTTCTGTCAGTAACTGATACTGTATGTTCTTTTTGGCGATGTTAGCAGTTAGTCTATTTTCTGTTGAGTGTTGTTAGGTGGATTTATTATTTTTTTTGTTTCTGGTCGGAACAAGTCTTTGATTACCTCATTGATTTTACAGGACAGGAGGAACTCTTTGTCTCTCTTCAAATTTCCAAAGAGAATTTATTCTCTTGGCGTTATCACTTTCTGTCTCTTCCTTCCGTTTTCTCTGTCCTGTATCCGTTTTAACCTTATTTTACACGTTTTCTTTTTTTCCTCCATGATTGTATGCGGATTGTATCTATTTCTGTCCTCTTAGTTCTTGCTGTCCTTATCTCTCTTTGAGGACATGCTGTGGTACATGTGGTTTTCTAGCCAGTGGTTGGGTTTCCACACACACACACACACACACTCTTGTTAGCATTCTCTTCTGTATCCCACCTACTGACATTGCTATTGATTACAGTAGGGCAGAGATCTTAAACAGGGAGCTAACAGAAGTTACTCTGATCTCTACCTTAATCTGTGTGTGTGTGTGTGTGTGTGTTACACACACACACACACACACACACAGGTTTCCTTGGACCTCTCCATGGTCTGCTCTTGACCTGTTCCTTTTTTAGTGTGTTAATGTGAGTTAAGAGGATACATACTGTGTTTTCCTCCTTTGGTCACATAAAAGTGAAAATGTGGAGTGAGAGCGATGGGACTATATGGATATTCATGCAGCTGGGTACTGGTACCAAGTTCCAGCTTTTGGTACTGATTCAAACGTGAATCGTACCCATATCCCCACATTTGTTTGGCCGACGATGAAATAAAACCTCAGAGGTTCCATTGTTGCAGCATCCCCCTCTCCCTTGAGCTGCTCCCGCTTACATTACTGGAGTCTGTGATCATCTCACACACTCTAAATGTAAATGTAAATCTTGAACTCAAGATCCACTTACTCAACAGCCCAAAAAGAAATCTAGGGAACTGACCTTTTTAGTTATTTAGTCAAAAACCGTATATGATTATATACTGACACCTGCTGGTTAAGCGGTTCATTTTTACAGCGACCTTCCTTTCCAGGAAACACAAATCTCTCCAAGACATTTTGTGATACTGTTTTTGCGCGTAATGTTTGAAGACATGAGACTCATGTACAAGCTGATAGCAGCTAAGCTGGCAAAAGCAGGACATACTGTATATGATGCCGGTATTGGTTAAAGTAGCAGTATGGATAAAATAATGATACCCATCCCTGTTTTTATCTTTTGTGCACTAAGACAATGTCAGAAAATAGTGAATCACATTTTTTTCAAGAGTTCAAGATAGTTAGATACTTAATTAATGCCGCAGCAGTACACAAACAACCGTGCCGTACAAAGAATAGCGCACAAGTGCAATAATGTATATTAAAGTATGACCTTTTAAGCATGTGCATGAAAAAGGAATGTATGACCACGAATTCTATTAATGTGAATTTGTGACTGAATGTATGTATGGATAGGACTAAAGGAATTACTGCATTTTTACAATGGATTGTAAGGATATTTATTTATTTTTTATACTGCCTTTTTAGAAAATGGTAACTTGTAATTTTGCACAGCTACTTGAGTAGCCTACATGTTCAATGTTTAACTGTTTTAACCATGTGTTTGATGTGTGTCTATGTTACTCTTGCAGCAATTTCTCTCTGTCCAAAATGAATTTCTCCTTTGGGAGACTAATAAAGAGACTTTGACTTTGAATTATAAGTTTAAGTAAAAAGTCCAATTAGCAAGTCCAGTAAGATCCCAGCAGCCTCCCAGTCCACTGATTTGATTAAATTATTTGACAGGCACAATACATGTAGGCATTGTTACATTTAAGTAAAGTTCAACCCTTGCAGGGTGTGAAGGACTTCTAGCCGTAGCTAATTTGCAGACCTTCAGTGAATTTGCAGACCCGTAATACAACAGTCTAATACCGGCAAAGAAACTACCAGTAAAACGGACATAAGCAAGCATTCGCTTCAGACAACCTCTACTGCAACCCAGCGGGGAGGAGTTAAATCATTTACAAGTGTGTGTGTGTGTGTGTGTGTGTGTGTGTGTTACAGCTGTCAACTATCCTCTAGAACATATTCATATTATATTTTAATATGTAATGCTCAAATCCTGTCTATTATTAATAAGTACTGCACTACTCAGGCTTATGCATTGCCAAAGCCACTATCATGTGTTGGTTGTCATGTTCTGTAAACTAGAGGGATATCCAACATTAGCATCGAAGAGGAACCTACGTCATGGCGCATTGCATTTCTGGCACACTGCTTTGTTTACGTTCATTTCAACCACGAGTACACAGCGACAAACACATGCCAACAGAGAACTCTGTACTGAAACAATATCTAACAAGTGTAGTGAAGCGACTCTGTTGTAAAGGCTAACGGTGCTTGGTTAGCACAATGAGAGTATGTTAAAAAACACGGCCAAAATGATAAAAACACAGTTACGTTAGTGTTAGCCACCATGCTAACAGCATTGATGACTAATCCAAATGGTGCTGTAACTACTATTAAGCGGTTTATTAGCAACCTGTGTCTTGCAGGTTGTCACGTTAATGAGAAAACAGCAACTAGAAGTTAATAGATGAAGTTGAAGCGAACTCTGACAGCTAATGGGTAGCTAACATTAACGTTAGCTGTCTCCATGAAGCTCCCAGCTGAGCCTATAACTTGTGACGCAGTTAGCGAATTAATGATAACATAACGTTGACTTGGTGGATTTCAATTTTATATTCATGTTAAAACAGTATTTCCCATCCTTACTAACGTACTACTACACACTCTCTACTAACACACACACACTTTTTAACGTGAACATGTGCCAGCCCAGGTCAGACATAGGCACAGACAGATTAGACACAATTTTGCCAACAGCACACGCAGGCCTACTGCTCAGAACATAATGGGATATCTCAGTTAATATTTATGAATTTTCCTGGTATGTAGCCAACATATCTAATAAATAATTAGTCTCGTTATTGAGTTTTGAGTGGGGCCGAAAAAAAAAATTCTGATATGAAGATGAGACCAAGTGGGTAAGCCTCTCTCCACAACGCGTACGTCCTATGGCGCCATTTTGATGATAACAAGCCATCACCTGCCGTTAGCATCCCATTGACTACGATTAATTTTGACGTCACTTTTTACATCTGAAGCGTTTAAAGACTTTATTTGTCCATTGTTTATTTCTAAAGAAACATGACAATGTATAAAAGGCTCCATTACCTTGTATCTCGCGTTATGCAGGTAAAAATCCTGAAGCAGCCTCCCAAAACTGAAAAACAGTGTTGCTATCAACATACTTAATATGCGTTGCTTGTTATTGATGTTTCATATCAGTATTGGCATTAATACAGGTTCAACACATGTTGCATTGCTGTCACTAGATCCACCACATGCTACAGTGCTGATAATGATACTCATGTTCCTGCCAGCACATCTGTTCCACGAGATCTGCTCTCAGCGGAGCAAATCATGATAAAACGCTCATATCAATTGTGAAATGTGATGAATAAACATAAGTTAAGCAGATCAAATACTGCATGTTGCATAAGCAGAACATCTACAGCAAACCTGTTCACACTGACAATCAAGTCAAAATTTGACCATGTGAGTTTTATTGTGGGTGTGTTGTAATGTGATTACTGAGTACTGTCATAAAGAAGGTGTCAGAAAATGAGATATGGATCCAAAATAAGCCCTACACAGCCTGACACATATAAACTAACAATGAGCTCTCCCTTTTTTCACCCAAAAAGCAAATGATAACATATGGATAACATATCATTGTTGCTTTTTCCTCAGCTTCGGGGCCCAGGCCTTCCCGGGGAATAATTCATGAGAGAAAGTCTGCGAATGTGTTCAGAAGAAAGGAGAAGTAATCCATCTATCTAGTCTATGTAGTGCTTCTACTTGTTCAATTAGAGTACCAATTCAGAGGCCTGACTGATGAGAGTTTTTAATTATAATCATGCCGCATGAGCAGATTGATAGATGAGTGAATTAAGGGACCTAAAGTTTGATAAATGTTGTTGATTGCATAGATCGGCCAGAGAGAGAGAGAGAGAGAGAGAGAGAGAGAGAGAGAGAGAGAGAGAGAGAGAGAGAGAGAGAGAGAGAGAGAGAGAGAGAGAGAGAGAGAGAGAGAGAATCGCTATTCACATTTTTTTTTTTCTGCTGAGTGACAAAGGTGTACATTAATTAATTTTTATTAATCAGGTAGGCCGTTGAGAACAGGTTCCCATTTGCAACGGCGACCTGGCCAAGAAAAGCATAAGCGTGCAAGACAACATACAGTTTCACATTCAATACGGAATACAATAGGCTACATAAAGTACGGATTAAGTAAGCATTACACAGCCGGTGCAAAGTGAGGTGTAAGTAAGACGATGGATATGCGAAAGTTATATGGTAATAACACAATATACATGAATAGACAGTCTACAACACTGCAGAGATGTAGTGAAGAGTCAAACAAAAACAGTTAGTGCAAATTATGATCTAGTTAGTGATGTTGATCAGTTATAACGCAATATACATGAATAGACTGTCTATATAAATGCTGAAATGTAGTGAAGAGTCAATATACAGTTAGTGCAAATTGTGGTCTGGTTAGTGATATAGGTCAGTAATAACACAGTAAACCGGAATAGACAGTCTATAGAAATGTTGAATGTAGTGAATAGCCAATATACGGTTAGTGCAAATAGTGGTCTAGGTCTAGGTTCTGATGTAGATCAGAAATAACACGATGTGCATGGATAGTGTATATAAATGTTGAGATGTATTAAAGAGTCAATGTACAGTAGGTGCAACGTGTGGTCTAGATGATGATGTAAATCAGTGATAACACAGTATACATGAATAGACTATATAAATGCTGAGATGTAGTAAAGAGTCAATATACAGTTATTGCAGATTGTGGTGTGCAAAAATTGTGTGACAACAAAGGTTGGAGGAATGGCAGTCGAGCATACTTGGGCAGATGAATAGTGCAGAAGGACGTAAACGGAATGTGATAGCAATGCAGGTGAAGATGTGCATCTTTGCAAATATGCAATGGCGCGTGAGAGGTAATGGATGGAGTAATGCAACAAGGGGGTGCGAAAACAGAACATGAATGGATGGAGAACAGTTAACACGTACAGTGATCAGACAGGAGCTCAGACAGATGTACTTTGAAGGCAGTTAGTGAGATGAGGGTTTTGCGTTTCAGGTTTTTTTTGAAGTGCATTCCAATCATTTGCAGTTGAGAACTGGAAGGAGTGGCGGCCAAAGGAGGTGTGGGCTTTTGGGGTGACCAAGGAGATGTAAATTGCCAAACTCACCAGTGTCTCTTTTTTTTTTTTTTTTTTAATAATCAAATATTTTAGATTCTTCAAAGTAGCCACCCTTTGCTTTTTTTGATAACTCTGCAAACCCTTGGTGTTCTCTCAATGAGCTTCATGAGGTAGTCACCTGAAATGGTTTTCACTTCACAGGTGTGCTTTGTCAGGGTTAATTAGTGGAATTTTTTCCCTTATTAATTAAAAAGCAAAGGGTGGCTACTTTAAGGAATCTAAAATATAAGACATGTTTTCAGTTATTTCACACTTTTTTGTTAAGCACATAATTCCATATGTGTTCATTCATAGTTTTGATGCCTTCAGTGAGAATCTACAATGTAAAAAGTCATGAAAATAAAAAAGAAACGCATTGAATGAGAAGGTGTGTCCTGTACTGTGTGTATGTATGTATGTATGTATGTATGTATGTATGTATGTATGTATATATATATATATATATATATATATATACACTGTACTGTATATTCTAGGTCAATACAGCAAAGCAAAATGTGAATTAGATTGAAACTGAATGGGAGAGAAAGAGATAACAAGGAGAGATTGAGGGTGGTGAGAGACGGATGAGATTTCATAGCTCAGAGAGAGAGAGAGAGCAAGAAAGAGAGAAATATGCTACATTTCTGCAAATGGACTGATCCAACAGAGGTTGAGGGTCAATTTACTTTCCATTAAGCTTCTTCAGGAACTAGAGTTTCCTTCTAATTTAAGACCTAAAAATCCTTTCAGCCAAGGGGAAAAAAATCTCATAACCAATCTGAACAGGAATGTGTTTAGTGCCAGTTGCAATTATCAAGGCAAGGCAAGTTTATTTGTACAGCACTACCAACAACACAGCAATTCAAAGTGTTTTACACAGGACATAAAATCCATTAAGAACAGAAACAGACAATATAAAAAGGCACATACAATAGAATTTAAACATTGTGTTATTTATTAGCGGTTATGAAATAACAACAAAGACTGAAGTTAGTTGTCATGTTGAATCTTAATTTAAGTACATTAAGAAATTTAGGAATAGTCAGAATAGGAGTCTGATCCTGCTCCATTGGGCTGTGATTATGGGGCGTGTTTCAACCGAACCAGGAAAGAAAATGCCTCTGCACTTCTATTGGATAGACCTGCAACCAATCAGAGCAGCGGAGACAGACGTCACAGAAGCTGCAAGTCAAAGGCAGGCTTCGACAGAGCAGAGGCAGAGGCGGCAGTTTCCGTTTCGTGCGGACGGCTGTGGCGATGTGTATATTTAAAATGAATGCGCTGTCGATATCTTCTATAACAGACACATGGCAGCCATCTTTGTTGTAAACTAATTCAACCCAAGCGCTCTTTGGTGACGTGGTTGATTACGTTACGGTTAATCATCTGTCCATCATCGTATAAAGCCCGCCCTGACCATTTGATTGGTCCGAACAGCTCTGGTTCGAGCATAGTTGCTCCACAACGGATCAAGTCCAGGCTGGCATCCATGCTACCATGCTTCCATTCTACACTGATTACAGAAAATAAGCCAAGGAAACATCCCCCACACCATTACACCACCACCACCAGCCTGCCCAGTGGTAACAAGGCATGACGGATCCATGTTGGCTAAATTCTGAGTCTACCATCTGAATTTCTCAACAGAAATCGAGACTCATCAGACCAGGCGACATTTTTCCATTCTTCAACTGTCCAATTTCGGTGAGCTCGTGCAAATTGTATCCTCATTTTCCTATTTTTAGTGGATGATGAGTGGTACCCGGTGGGGTCTTCTGCTGGTGTAGCCCATCCGCCTCAAGGTTGTTCATGTTGTGGCTTCACAAATGCTTTCCTACATACCTCGGTTGTAACGAGTGGTTATTTGAGTCAAAGTTGATCTTCTATCAGCTGGAATCAGTTGGCCCATTCTCCTCTGACCTCTAGCATCAACAAGGCATTTTCGCCCACAGGACTGCCGCATACTTTTTCCTTTTTTAGACCATTCTTCGTCTAGAAATGGTTGTGCGTGAAAATCCCAGTAACTGAGCAGATTGTGAAATACTCAGACCAGCCCGTCTGGCACCAACAACCACGCCACGCTCAAAGTTGCTTAGATCACCTTTCTTTCCCATTCTGACATTCAGTTTGGAGTTCAGGACATTGTCTAGACCTGGACCACACCCCTAAATGCATTGAAGCAGCTGCCAAGTGATTGGTCGATTAGATAATTGTATTAAGGAGAAATCTTACAGGCGTTCCTAATAATTCTTTAGGTGAGTGTGTGTGTGTGTGTGTGTGTGTGTGTGTGTGTGTGTGTGTATATATATCGCCAATTTCCCAAAATGTTCGTTAGCATGGTTTCCGTACAGGTGTTCACATTCTCCACATGGAAGGGACGGCAAAATCGAAGGTGACTGGTGCCCTCAACCCTACGGCTAACCACTGAGCCACATAACCCCTCTATTGCCAGTATCGCTGATCAACATAAATCTGGTTGCTGCAGTCTCTGGACATACTCCAAGTGTGTGTACACGTGTGTTTGTGTGAGTGAGATTCAGGGACGGCACATTTCAGGGAGGGTCCGTTGGCAGATGGGCAAGGCCTGACACACTGTAAATCAACACTCTCAGTCAAGCACACATGCACACACACACACACACCACTCCTAATCAAACATGTTGCAGACATGCTGTTCTTGCCAAGCTTGATTATGTGGGTGTTTGTGTGGGTGCTCGGGTGTTGCGTGTGTGGCAGCAGATGGTGACGATCTGCTTACCTGTGTATGTAGAAAACTGAGTTGATTAGGAAGATGAGTCAAACAGTAAATGATAAAATACGAGTGCTGCAAACACTAACGCCTCTTTCTCATTAAGATACCAGCAGCGAGAGGACTGTGTGGCTGTTTTTTCTGCCTGTCCGTCTGGCGGTGGGCTTATTTGTCTACCTACCTTTCAGTGTAATCGTTTGTCTTCTCTCTGCAGTGCTTTCTATTCCTGTCTGTAGAAAACATGTGTGTCATTCCTAAACTCTGTGAGAGACACACAAACATACATCCTGTCTGTGTGTTAATAGTGCCATCTGTTGGAAAAGAGATACTAATATCAAGAGATCACGTAAAATACTGCAAAGCCCATAGTGTAGCATGCGTGTCCGTTGCACTGTGATGACTGGGGGAAAGTCAAGACACAAGGTGCTGTATTCACACTTCTTATCTCGCTTCCTAAATGATGCTGAAAGTCCCTGGTAAAACTTTCTTCAGGTATGTTTCCGACCTTTTCGCACATCCACTGAGAGCAACTTTTCCTGAGGAACTGAGAGAGTATGTGAGCTAGGAGAAGGGACAAGGTGGACTTTGTTGCCATGGATGACATCATGTTTGTATTGTTAAGCTTGCTCACTATCGGTGCGTTTGCATGCATTTACTGTAAGTGAAAAATGTATCTGTCTTCTTTCTCCAGTACTAAGCTTATTTCTTAACTGTCACGTAAACCAGAAACCTGATTTCTGTAATTGGGGTGGGTAGATAGATAGATAGATAGATAGATAGATAGATAGATAGATAGATAGATAGATAGATAGATAGATAGATAGATAGATAGATAGATTTTTTTTATTGATCCCAAAAAAAATGGGAAATAATGGTGTTGCAGCAGCAAAAATATCAGACACACAGCACACATACAGAGTATACATTCAATAATAGGAAATAATATACATAAAATAATAATTGAATACTACACGAGCAATATTTAAAATATATACAATTTGGAAATAAAATGTACAACTGATTCAACAGATATAGTAGGGTAGGGGATGAGAGAAACTTGACTTCTCTACCATCTATATATGGCGTGTGTGTGTATATATATCTATCTATCGATCTATCTATCTATATGACAAAATGTCAAGACCTATGGCCGCCCGTGCCCCCGGCGATCAGCCTTCACATGAGTAATGTTCTGTACTCGAGTACACTTACGCCATCATCAAAGTGACATTTGTTAGTGTTGTCGCAGATGGACACTCCTGCCCCAGGGACAGTTGTCGGTGGGGACCGTCGGAGCAGGGAGGTGGAGCTGTGCTTCTAGCTGTAGGAGGAGCAACTGCTGTCAGACCAGAGCGCTCTCCGCCTCCTGGCGGGGCTCCGACTGCCGGACGGAGGCGGCAGCAAAGCTGTATCTGGGCCCGTACTCAACGTGCGCACTGAGGCATCGGTACTACATTGCGATGGATTCATAATCGGTTAAAAATGAAACTCGTAGTTGCATTAAATAGTAGTGCTACTGGGAGCGTGGGTAGCTCACCTGGAAGAGCGTGCGCCCATGAATGGAGGCTCAATCCTCGGCACAGCAGCCTGCGGTCTCTTGCCGCATGTCGTTCCCCGTCTCTCTCCCATTTCATGTCTAAAGCTGTCCTATCTAATAAATGCCTAAAATGCCAAAAAAAGAAGAAAGTTTAATAGTAGTCAACTTCCATGTTGTACAGTTGGTTTTTAACCAGTACAGATTAACCATACTTGAGACCAGCGTTTCAAGTGGATGGATCGACCAATCATGCCTGGGTACGGTACGTGTTCACACTCGTCAAACAAGCTGGACTTTGGTGTACTGTTATCCGGGCCCGGGCCCCTGATGTAAAAGTCCTCTCCAAATAAGGCACAGAGGGACCAAATGGACGGATTCTTTATGAACTATTAAAACCACAGAACAAGCCAATTCATACTTAGCTTCACCTGCCCTCTATTTTGGAATAGACTGATGAGGCATATTTACATTCATTGGATTGTCCTGACTGCTTCTAAAGGTTATATAACTCTCAAATAGTTTTTAGTTCAAAGTTCAAACTCCTGAAAGAGGTATCTTTGTTCCCTTTTTGGAATCTGACTGGACTATAATCACTCTTGGATTTGTCTTGGACTTTGGTCCAAAGCACAATTTAAAGGTGCAACATGCAATGTATTAACTGTATGTAATCAAAAATGTACCACAATGTGTCATCAGATATTAAGGAAACATGATAAGTTGAAATACTATCTTTTCTGACAACAATGCTAAAGCTCTCCTTTTGAAATTTAAGATATACCTGCAAAAACGCAAACCCAGCACGCTACAGCTGTAGTACAGCCATGGAAGCAGCAAACAAACAAACAAACGGGATCAACAGAGATAGATTAATTGTACCCGCCTTAAAAAAAACAATTCTAAACCGTTGCATAACCAGAGATGACGTAAAACACGGGTAAATATTGGAGATGCATTTAAAAGACAGCTTAGAGCCTAAAAGGACGCAGAGTTGACTAATTTTCTCCTAAACAGGTAAGCTTTGAGCCTCGTTCATTTATATCAGGGCTAATGTAGGGATAGTCATTTTCATTCATTTTAACATTCATGTGCTTGCATTAAATTATATGTATATGTATATGTGAGTACTCAAGTTAGTTACTCGCAAAAAAAAATTAGACAGCCGGTGAAGTGATCCTGACTGGTGCTAACACCGCCATGCTAACACACGCTAACTGCTAACGTAGGATCCATGACATATGCCAGAAACCTCAAGTTTGGCTTCCTCTTAATGGAAACATGCAATTTAAAGCGATGGTTCGGAGTAATTTCACCCTAGGGTCCTTTGCACCATGACCTCGAGCCAAACACCCCCCGAGAAGCTTTTGTCACCTGGGTCTAACATTGGGAGAGTTAGCGGAGAGTAGCGTTATCAGCTAAATAGCTTAGCGCAGGGGCTAATGGACCCACGTTTGTATCTCGTAAATGACCCCACTAATAATGCCCGAAATGATACCAAACGTCTACAGTTGTACAAAAAAAAAAGGTTATGTACTCATAAATCGATGGATTGGAAAGTTTGTAAGTACACCAGAAGTTTATGTAAATAACACTTGCCTGCTGGCTTCTGCTCTCTGCTGTTGTTGTTGCTGCTGTAAGACGAGCGCTTAGGGCCGTCCACAAATTACAACACCGAAAAGAGATGCAACAAAAATATTTTTTTCATTTAACCTCAAAGATGCTAGAATGAATAGCTGTGGACGTGGGGAGGGGCCCATAGAAAATGCCTTTCTACAGGGCCCAGAATGCAGACGGCTGTGAGGTCGCAGTCGTTTTAGCCGCTGTTGCAGTGATGTTCAGCCGAGAAAAGGTGTCCGTCAGTCGGGCACATAGCTCCGCAAGGTCGCGGCCTTTTTAGCGGCCGTTGTTGTTACGGTTAGTCGATAAAAGGTGGCTGTCAGTCGGGCACAGAGCGCCGCGAGAGCATGGGCTTTTATAACCGTCAACATAGCGGCACCTAGCGACTCCGCTGCGCTGTGGAGCATCAAGCTAACATTGACGTTGTGTGACGTTGGGTTTAGCGTTCTTAACCTTCGACCCTGGGGAGGAGGGGCCCGGGGGAGACAAATGTGTTCAGCGTATTGAACTTAGACTGCATTAACCTTTTTAAACTCTAGCTGTCAGTATTACGTTTTTGGATCTTTTTAAAAGGTTTTTCAGCTGTTGGCAATTTGCTCCGTCATTTATGATGACATTTGGGAGTGGAAAATAAGTCATTTGGGGAACACAAACATGTTAGTAATTTATTTGGTGGAGAAAAGAAATGCGAACATTACAATCTGCTTCAGATTTGGCCTACTGTACTCACTGTAGTTGTGCGCCCACAGTTTACCTGTACAATTAGGTACATTACAGTTGCACTAATTTTCAATTTTGGCTGCTCATTTTTTTCCCCTGTAAGACCTATTTCTAGTCCATTGTATTCATAACTGACCGAACCAGTGGCCAGAGCTACAAAAGTAAAACCCAAGTTGTAAAAAATGTTTCCCTTAAATATTTTTTAAATTAGTTTTCTATCGTCCAGGCAGGCTTTGCTAAAAAGCAGTGAGATGACAGCCATTTACACCTGGGCTTCCATTGTGTACCTTTTTACATCCAATTTCTATGTTTGGTGTCAAGCAGTTTTGTGTGTTATCTGCCTAACTTCTGAATTTAGATAGTGTTTGGTCACACTGAATTGCTGGCAGCCAGCTTTTTACACCAGTGTGATGTTAAGCTAAATTTCTGTTTCTAAATTTACTGTCTTTCTCTGTGTGTGTGTGTGTGTGTGTGTGTGTGTGTGTGTGTGTGTGTGTGTGTGTGTTTTTTTTTTCCCACAGCCCTTCAGTACAGATTGTAGCAGCTGCAGAAATAAGGACAGCAACCTGGTAAGTACACATTTTATCGTTTTTTTCTCAGCTGTTCTTTTACCAGTTCAATCTAACACGAGCCTGATAATCGGACAAATCAGTTTCACTTCATTATTCTGCCTGAATATTCCTGACAGCCTGTATGTCAGCTGGATGTGGAGGGTGTTTGGTTTCATGTTGCCCTAACCAGTCAGTAGTAAATGATATTCAGTCAGAGAGTTGGTATTTATGTAAGTCTCCTTACAACAACCTTTCGTCCTGAATTACTGACACCCAGACTTGTGTGTGTGTGTGTGTGTGTGTGTGTGTGTGTGTGTGTGTGTGTGTGTGTGTGTGTGTGTGTTGCTGTTTTTCTGTCACTGTTTTAATGGATGTAGCTGTTTTTCTGGCTCTGGTACGTTTGTGACGTCCCATTCTTTATAATGCCGACAGAGAGATGAGTTAGTCTGGCTGTGTGAGAAGTTGAACAATGATAACCGGTTTGCTTTTGTTTTTGTGCTAGATAGAGTTCGTTAATTAGACAACTCAGTTGTTGACATATGAAAAGTGACTCAGGGAGATTGTGGCAAAAATCTGGTTGGTTTAATTGAAAGAGAGAGAGAGAGAGAGAGAGAGAGAGAGAGAGAGAGAGAGAGAGAGAGAGAGAGAGAGGCA